>NC_056750.1:832300237-832432737 GCF_019279795.1 Protopterus annectens | reverse complement strand
ATTGTGTATGTTTTGATGAAGTGTCCAATGAGGAATGAAAGTGCTCAATTTTATTAAAATAATTTTTGTTTGTTTCTACTAGAGTTTACCTGCAGATTGTCTATTTTGGGCAGAAGAGCAAGCTTTTTGTGTCTCTATGTTATGGGCACCTTTGTATTATAGGATGCATACTGAAATGGCCAAGGTTGTGATGTTAATGCTGGCTGATGTTCAACATATAATGCTATGTTTTTAATGCATGTTTTATTGTACAATGTATGATGTGTACAAGGTTATGTCAGGGCCATACCATTATTGTTTTTATTTAAAGGGGGATGATATCTTAGAAATATCAGGTGGGATGAAAGACACTAGGTAGCTTGATAGCTACTAGCATGACAATTTTAGGGCTTTTATAATATGCCATTGGGAAGTAATTGTTTTCCACCGTATGACAGGATTTTTATCAGATTATAATCTTTTGGTTCTTAAAGGAGGAAGGGGTACAGAGGCAATAAGACCACATAACTGCAGTGAGGTTTGTCTTTTCAGCTCAAATGAGGTTTGTCTTTTCAGCTCAAATGATAGTCTACTAATCGTATATGATCCTTATTCCCTCTGTATGAAAATAGGTAAGTTCCAGAGTCTAAGATTAAAACTATTCCAAAACAAAACTTTAGTTCAGTCCCAATTTCCTTAGCTCTACTCATCCTTAAAGAGCTTGCTAACAACATTTGCTTTCTGTAAGATTACAAGCTGTAACATAGTGTATTGTCTTACTTACATTTCCTGGCTCTCAATTGTTTTTTTCTTTTTCTTTCTTTCTTTCTTTTTTTTTTTTTTTTTTTTTTTTTTTAGATTCCCTTCTGCTGGGGCTTGCTCTGCAACCAATTCTAACCACCCAATCTCACATTGATAACGTTACCTCCCCCTCCCACCTCTGAGCCTTTCTCATAGGAGGCTATATCAATGCCCACTTCTCTGGTAGCCATCTTTAAAATGTAGTATAGTCCCAACCTACAGGAATGTCCCTAAGTCTGCTGTCTGTGCTCACTGTAAGCCTTTCCCCCTTGTATATGAATATGCCTTTCTAGCATTGTCTATTTGCTGTCATAATTTACAGGGATTTTTTATGCTGTTCTATATTAGTGCTACATTTATTATTGCTATTTAGAGTACATAGTCTGACAAAATTGTGATGCTTTTTTATTGTGCATTGTATATGTAGAACCTGGTGGTTATTCCAGTGTGTATATGCAATCTTACATATCTAACCTTACCCAGGAAGGTAGAGTGGCTTCATAGACAGCTATCTAGTAGGTTATTGAATGTAGTATTGAAATATGTAACATCATTGTCAAGTGGGAGAGTTTTTACAGGGTTCCAGTTCATATGTTTTAGTGAGTCAGAGAAAGCTAGATAGTTGAAGTTTTTTTGGGTATGAGTTGTTATGTAGTTATGGTGAAGATGGAGGGAGGGTGGTGAGTGATGAGCAAAGGCAGGGAAATGATCGCTGAGGGAGTTAGGTAGGGTGCCATTGTCAGAAATGGAGGTTGGGTGAGAAACTAATATCTAGTCAAGAATACTATCGGAGTTGTTATCTTTATTAAATCTGGTAGGAGAGGTAATTATTTGGGTGTAGTTGTATAGGTTTATATAGGTATACAGGTTTATATTCTGTAATGATGTAGGTGATTGAATAGAATCCCAGTTTATATTCACATAACCTAGGAGTATAGTTTCATTGTTTATATTGGATTAGAACCAAGACATGATATATTCAAGAATGAGGATGTTATTTTCTGGTGAAATATAAAGAGCAACTATACATATGTTTTTATGTTTATTCATTTTTAGGAGAGCCAGGGTTAGTTCAGCTGTTGCCATTTGGGGTATAGGCTTGGTAAAGGGTGTCACTGTTAGGGGAGGAGGAGAAAAGTAGGGGTATTCCAGCACCTTTCTTTAGAGTTCTGTCATTTGTTATGATCTTGTAGTTGGGAGGGGTAATTTCAGAATATTTTATGTGGAGTTTCAGCCATGTTTCAGTGATAGAGAGAATGTCAGGGTGGTAATGGGATAGCCAGGCATAAAGGGTAGGAGGTATATTGCATAAACTTTGGGTGATTGTCTGAGGGATTAGGATGTATGTCACCAGAGAGGAGGATAGAGATTAGTTGGAGTAGGAAGGAGGCAAGGTCTTTAGATTCTTTGGAGTTGGAGTTGAGAGGAGGGTAGCGGGAGAAGCATGGATTGTGAGGGATTGGGACTGTATTAAAGATATCGGCAAGAGGAGAGAGTCATTATAGTAATAGAGGTGAGGAGAGATATAAGTTGAGATGTGAGATTCTTTTATGGCATGTATTGAACTGTGTGATAGAGAGGGGAGTAATAAAAGTCAGGTAGTCTGGTAAGATAGATTAGGCAGTAGAGGAGGAAAGGTAGACATATTAATGTATGTGTAGGTTTGATTTGCATGGTAGTGTAAGATTATAGTATGAAGTGAAGATGTGCAGGGGGAGAAGGAATTAGCAGAAGGGAAAGTGGTGTGAGGTCTTTGGTAGTAAGAATGGGGAAGGAGGAAAGTTAAGAATAGGTAAGGGGAGGGTTGTGGGTAGTGGAAACAGGAGGGTTTAGTGGAAGAGGAGGTGGGTGGAGATTGTTCAGATAGGCTAAATGTTAGAGTGTGTGTGATTTTGGGGTTATAAGTGTAGAGGCACTGGGGGTAGGTGGGAATTGGGGGCAGGGTAGGGGAGCGGAGTGAGCCTGAAGGGAGAACAGAGTGAGTAGAGCTGAGAAGGAGGAAGGAGCAGAAGAGATCGACAAAAACAATCAGTGATGCAGGCACTCTCAAGCACTCAAAGGTACTGACAAGCTCAGAGGTAAGTTATGTATACGTTAAGGTTTCATCTAATTCAAAGAGAATTGAACAGGTGACACAATTGCGCAAAAACAATGGGAAAGGACAACAGAAAAAACAATGGGAAAGGACAGCAGGCCTTAGAGCTGCAGGGATCAGGGAAAAAGTATTGAAAGTTGCCTAATACATTGAGTGGAAATATATCACCACCTAGTGGCATTCCTGAGAAAAGTAAAATGCAGAAATCTACCTATTAAGGGAGTTAAGAGGCTGGTGGGAAAGAGTTGGGAAAAGGGACTGTTGCAGAACTGCTAGCTGTTTGTATTTGTCAAACTTCTGTTATATTAATAGGGGTGGTCAGACTGAATTGTTTAGCAGTATGGGGGCACATTGAGTGCATGGTATCATAGCAGGGCTGAAAGATATTTTACAATACACTATATGGGAGGAAGGCACTGCTGAACACGCTCTAAGCGTTACATGCTGTTGAAAATATGGTACGCTATTAAACTATATTGTAGGAATCAGTTAGGTCAGGTAGCAAAGCAGAAATGCCAAATACTAAACAGAAGCAGAGACTAAACACATAAAACACCCACACACATTTAAGAGTGAGCTTAGTAGATGAACAGGCTCTGACCTGGGAGGATGTGGGTAAGGATATAGTATGCTGGTAAGCATTTGCCACACAGGAGCATGTGAGTTATCACATTTAAAGGGTCATACACATTAGGAAAGCAAACTAATTAGGGAAGTTCTGACCAGATTGTGCACAGGTAGACAGTTTCCACACTATTTAGCAAGTATCACAGGGATGGGAAATTCAGGCAAAAAACAATTAGCAAGCTTGCATTCATAATTAAATAGTAAAGACAGATGGGGATATAACAAAGGTGGAGCAAGTCAGGCACAGAGCAAGCAATGCGACCTGGCAACAGTAACTGTGTAATTACAGAGCAATGAACAGAATAGACCAGATGGCTTAGTGGTTAAGATCTTTGCCTCCCATGCACAAGGTACAAGGTTCGATCCTGACCTCTGACCAATACTTGTTTGGAGTTTGCATGTCCTCCCCGTGTCTCTGTGGGGTTTCTCCCATGTCTGAAAAACATGCTGAGTGTTTCCATCTTAAACTCACCAATGAATGGAGCTGTGGGCAGCAGTACAGACTCTAAATGGTGCCCTATAGGGGGGAAGAGTTGTACAAACCAACTGCTTTGGGCATCTACTGTGGTTCACAGTATCTTCAAGATAGGAGAACATGGATCACAGACTGCATGCCGTGGCAGGGCTAGCTACTCGATGGCATAAAATATGGCTCTAGGTGATTCAGTCATGTTGACTAATGTCACCAAAAATGGGCATGGGTAGTTACCAGTGATAAGTGGGTTGGAACTGTTGGTTCACAGCATAAACCACTAGATGCCTACTCTAATACATGCCAGGGACCCATGCTAATAGTAGGAGGGGTATATGTGCCCCTATTGGCCAGTGTGTGCCCACCATAAAGCCTAGCAGCCCTGGCTCAATAAGCTACTGGTTGGCCGGTGTCTAGTTGCCCAGCCTGGGTTACCTGAGATAGCTCTGTTGAGTGAAAGGTGCACATAAAACCATCCAACCTGCCAAACATGAATTGAGAATTACTGCACTTAATGAAGGTTCACTGACAGGATGCAGCTTTGAAGTGGAAGACATGATGATACAGAGGAGGCTGGACATCCTATGTATCCAGGGGATGAGATGGAAGGGCAATGCAGCAAAGCCACTTGGCTTGGGATCCAGAGTCTGGTGGAGGGCAGGCTAGAAATGGTGTAGGAATTGTGGTGAGGGAGAGGTTTTAGGAGGCAGTAAGGGATATTATCAAAATTAATGATAGACTCATGGCAGTTAGACTCCAGTGTAATGATAGGGTAGTATTCATAATCTCAGCCTATGCTCCACAGCAGGGTTGTGATAGTGAGGAAAAGCATGCATTCAGACAGCAGTTGCAGGACCTTCTAGATAAAGCAGGACAACATGAATTGGTGTTGATAATGGGTGACTTGAATGCACATACGTAAATCACTGCTGACCAAGTTACTGTAGATCAAAACACACAAACACAGTTGAGTAAAAGCAAGTCACCTTTATCAAACACAGAGCTTTCAGGATAACTCCCTTTTTCAATGATCAATGTGTTTTGACTTGAATGCACATATCAGGACAGACAGAACAGGATATGAGGACTGCCTGGGTCCACATGGGTGAACACAAATGGCTTGATAGTAACCAACAAATGGTTCAGAAAGAGAGACAGTCACAAGATCACATACAAGAGTAGTCAACATGCAACTCAAGTAGACTTCCTCCTAGTAAAGAAAAGACACTGGGGCAGAATCTATGATTGCAAAGTCATCCCCAGTGGAACTATTGGTTCACAGCATAAACCGCTAGATGCCACAATCAGCTGCAAGAAGTGGTCAGAGAAGGCTCTAAGGTCAACAGAGACCAGGCTGAAGACCTGGAAGTTGACTGGAGAGAAAGTACAACAGTTCAAGGAATTACTCAGGGGTCTAGCATCCCAAAAAGAGAAGGAAATAGGTGGAGTTGAAGAAGAATGGCAGCACCTAAAAACAGCATGTGTGAGGACTACAGAAAAGATATGTGGCCAAGCCAGGTATGGAAATAAGGTACATAAGGAAAGCTGGTGGTAGAATGCAGAAGTCCCGGAAGTCATCAAAAGAAAAAAGTAGTGCAGGAAGAAGTGGGAGACAGGAAAGACTGAGCAGGCTAGGAAGGACTACTGGTTGGCTAACAAAAAACAAAGAAGCTAAGAAAGAAGTTGCAATAGCAAAGAATAGGGTATCGGAGGCACTGAACCAACTTCTGGAAAATGACTCATTAACAGGCACAAAGAAACTATATCAGGTTGCAAGGCAAAGACAGAAAGATAAAGACGCTAGTCAGACACCCTTCATAAGGGATGCCAGCAACAACCTGCTCACCAGCCCAGAGGACATCAAAGGCAGATGGAAGGAGTATTTCCAGCAGCTTATGAATGAAGAAAACCCCACAAAAGCTGTACTGCCCCAGAAACAGCCTCCAATGAGAGAAGAAGAGAAGCTGACCCTAGAAGAAGTAAGAACAGCACTAAGGAAGATGAAGTCAGGGAAAGCAGCAGGCTCATATGAGGTCACAGCAGATATGATAAAGATGCTGGGTGAGATAGGGGAGAAATGGCTCCTGAGGGTACTAATAGCAGTGTAGAGAGAAAGGTGTATCCCAGATGACTGGAGAATAAGCATACTTGTACCAGTGTATAAGAACAAAGGGGACATCCACAATTGTGGGCAGTACAGAGGCATCAAACTCCTATCACATTACATAAAAGTTCTGGAGAGGGTGATTGATAAACGGATATGCATAGTAGAATGTAAGATGGGAGATGAGCAGTTTGGATTCGGATCAGGATGCAGCACAACTGACCCAATGTTTGCATTGAGACAAATACTTGAGAAAAAGCTAGAGATGAGGAGAGAGTCCAACTGGGCATTCCTAGACTTGGAGAAAGCATAGGACAAGGTCCCAAGAAAGCTGATCTGGGCAGTACTCCGGTGGTTAAATCCCAGAAATATTGGTAGAATTAGTGCAGGTTATGTACAAGGACCCAATGACTCAAGTATGGACAATGTTTGGCCTCACAGAGGGGTTCCCAGTGGCTGTGGGTGTACAACAGGGTTCAGCTCTGAGCCCACTGCTGTTCATACTGGAGATGGACTAAATTAGCAAACAGGTTGGAGGGGATGGATCAACAAAGCTTCTGTATGCAGATGACGTGGCAGTACAGGCAGACTCTGAGCTAGAGATTCAGCAAAACATAGGAGAATGGAATGCAAATCTGAAGTCACATGGGATGAAACTAAGCACAGATAAGACAGTGGTAATGTCAGCAAATTGGGGAAATCAGAAGAAGCTGAGAATAGAGATAGAAGGGAAGATAGTGGAACAGGTAAACAGGTTCAAGTATCTGGGAGGAGTAGTTGAATAAGGGTAGTCTGAATGAAGAGGTCAAAGCTAGAATTAGAGGGGCTGCAGACAACTGGCATAGAGTATCAAGTGTAGTCTATGATAGAAGCATGCCAAAGAAGCTGAAAAGTAAGATGCACAAGACAGTGTTGCGACCAGTACTACTGTATGGTACAGAAACCTGGGCAGTAAAGGCAGAACAGTTGAAGAAGCTAGAGCTGATGGAAATGAAGTGCCTGAGAAAAGGGAAAGGATGCACACTGTGGGACAGATGAAGAAATGAGGACATAAGGGCAGAAGCCAAAGTAGCTCCAGTTGCAGAAAATATCAAACTGAATAGATTATGGTAGTTTGGGCACATGTGTAGAAAACCAGAAGACAATCTGGTGAGGATGATTGGGGACAGACAGGAAGAAGGTAAGAGGAAGTGAGGACGTCCAGCAAAGAGGTGGATGGATTGTGTGAAAGAAGATTTGCGACAGTCAGGCATGATTGGTGAAGAAGGCAGGAGTGTGGCACTGAATTGAGACAGTTGATGACAGTTAACAAGATACCCTGACCCCATGTAGAAAAATAGGAAAAAGAGGGGCTGATGATGATGATGATGATGAACAGAGCAGTAAGACCAAAATATATTATACAATTATTGATTAGGTGCATGATAATTCTCTCCATGGTCTTGCAGATAAAACTGGTCAAACTTATGGATCTGTAGTTCCCTGGGTCAGTTGATGGGTCCCCCTTGTTCAGAGAGATGACTGTTGCAGTCCTCCATTCCTGTAGGACAAAGCTTGTTTGGAGGCTGTGGTTAAAGAGGGCTTCCAGTGGCTGTGATAGATTCTGTATTAAGATATTTAAGAAGCATTCTGGAATGTTGTAGGGACCCATGGAGACTGTGTTTTTGGCTTATTGTGCACTGAAAGGATTTGTTCCATCATAATGACCAACAGGGAGATAATTGTAGGTATTTCTTTGGGTGAGGTCGGAGGTAATGGGTGGGAGAAGTTTGAACTGAACTTGTCTGCTAGTAGGTTTCCTACAGTTTCAGGCTGGGTGTAAGTGTTGCCATTCATGATTAAATCGGCACATTGCTGACTGTTTCCCCTGAGGTTACACAGATAATTAAAAAAAAGTTTTATGGTTATCTTTCAGCTGGTAGGCTCTCTTTGCCTTGTAGTTTGCTTTGCCAGATTTAACCAGCTCTTTAATTTGTTTGTTTTAGTCTGATGAGTGCCTTTTTCAGCTATTTCATCTGTTCCTTCTTGGCTTTGGAGAGCCTTTTTTCCCCTTTTGTTGAATATCCTATTTATGCTAGAGTTCCTCCAGCATGGGTTATTCTTGCCAGTAATCATAGTTTGACTCAGACAGATACTGCCTCCTCTATGCAGCTATGAATTTGGTTGTACAGCACTTTTGTGTACATCTCTGAGTAAGCGTCAGCATCAACCAGGTTCAGAGGTGCCTCAAAGTTTAATAAGCTGTCACTTAGTTTGAGGAAATTTACCTTAGCAACATTATTAAAAGGTTGGAGTTTGATGGGGATTCTGGGTTAGTTTTAATACTAAAGGTGACCATTTTATGGTCAGATCATACCAGGGAGGAGTAAATGCATGGGAGGGAGCAGCATCCCCCCATGTTCGTGAGTACTAGGTCTAGGATATTAGTACCTCTAGTTGGTAGCTCACTAGTTGCTCCTGGATTTTTGCATTGACGAAGTTCAAAAACCTCTGAGCAAGTGAATTATGGGTTGTATAAGTCTCCCAGTCTATGGAGGGGTAGTTGAAGTATCCATAAGTATGGTGTTAGGCTGAATATTAACTGGAAGAGCAAGCTGAATTCACTTAGGGAGTATGTGTCCTAGGCCTTAAGGTTTCACACTACAACTGAGCTGTACAGCTACAAATAAAATTGCTGTTTGGCTCAACAAAAGGGTTATAATAAGGGAATAAAAGACCAACATACATGCTAGATATGGTGTCCAAATCAATGAATTAAGTGTATAAGAAGGTATAGCCCTTCACTGAAAGGTGGGAGAATAACACTACTAAAACAGAGCAGGTATTTTAAAATCTTTTTCAGTGCCTAATATCATTTTATGCGGCTTCTTACTCATGGCTAATCTTGTTTTCTGTGACCTATTGTCTAAGATTCTACTGTCATGCTTTAACTAAGTAAGACCTCCTGCAGTGTACTGTACATGTGTTATGTTTTTTGCTATATATGATACCTCGGAAATATAACAGGTACTAAGTGAGTTTATAAAGCTACTATCTCTGAAATTATTTCTGCTGAATAGTTGCATACTTGAGCTGTTTGATTAGCTTTTACATAGCTACATCAACTTTATTACAAGCCGAAATAAGTACAGTCTTGCAGTGTTATAAGATAGTACTGCATTTTAGCTTTTCTGTTTATTGTTTCATTGAATATTGTGTTAAAAATAGTACTGCATTTATCTGCTTATTTATTTGTTCACTGAAAATTGTGAGCTCTCTCTCTGTGTCTGCAGTTAGTTTATTCTTCTCACTTCATTGATATTCGGTGTAGAAGTCTTAGCCTAGAGGGTTTCTCTGTGCCTTAAAGTCTTAGTCCCTTATTTCTGAAATTATTTCTGTTGAATAGTTGCATACTTAAGCTGTTTAGTTAGCTTTTACATAGCTACATCAATTTTATTACAAGCTGAGATAAGTACAAACTTGCTGTATTATAAGATAGTACTGCATTTTAGGTTTTCTGCTTATTGTTTCATTAAACATTGTGTTAAAAATAGTACTGCATTTATCTGTTTATTTGTTTGTTCACTGACAATTGTGAGCTCTCTCTCTCTGTCTGCACTTATTTTATTCTTCTCACTTCATTGATATTCAGTGTAGAAGTCTTAGCCTATAGGGTTTCTCTGTGCCTTAAAGTCTTAGTCCCTTATTTCTGCTGAATTGTTGCATACTTGAGCTGTTTGATTAGCTTTTACATAGTTACATTAACTTTATTACAAGCTGAGATAAGTACAAACTTGCAGTGTTATAAGATAGTACTGCATTTTATTTTTTTCTGTTTATTGTTTCATTGAATATTGTGTTAAAATAGTACTGCATTTATCTGCTTATTTATTTGTTCACTGAAAATTGTGAGCTCTCTCTCTCTCTCTGTCTGCAGTTAGTTTTCCCCACACCCTCCCTGTTCTTGTTGTGGTATTAATCTTGGTGGCTTTGGAATTGACCGCCCCTCCAGTAAATTTGTGTTTGCACACTCCTCCTGGGCCCATCTCATTTGCTCACTCAACTGAGTACAGTGAGATCATATTTTGATTTCAGGCACTCCTACCATTCCCATCTGTTCATCCCTATCCCAGCTCTATCCTAGTCTAGGCTCATTAGCTCTTCCTGCCTAATACAGAGAGATCATTTGAGTAGGCATACCCACTTAGGCCCTGAGCTTGTCTGATTGAAGACTGCTGGAACAGGGTTCAGTTCTGAGGTCATTTACTGGTTAATTGGGTAATTTGTTTAAATCAAATTACTTGTTTTTTATTGTTATATATAAAAAAAATTAAAAAATTGCACTTTATCTGCTTTTACTGTATTTGTTTTTATTCCTACTTTATTACCTTATTTTGCTTTTGCCTCTTCTTAAAAGTACTCAGTTGTGTTTATTCTGTTGCATTTATTACTGCTTGGTAGTAGCCTGATTAAATTATAACTGTTATTCTAAGTCTTTTGGTTAAAGCACTTGGGCTTCAGACCAGTTGTTTTACATTAAGAAGGTTTGTGGTCTGCACTGTTGTTGCAGGACAGTTAGCTTACATCCTTCTAAGTTGGGAATTGCTGACTGAAGGCTCAGTGTCATGTTATTCTAAAAGTGCATTAGTTCTGGTTTAAGCATTTGGGCTCCAGGCCAGTTATTTCACATTAAGAAGGTTTGTTGTCTGCACTCTTGTGGGAGGAGAGGCTAGATTGTACCCTTCTGAGCTGGGAATTTCTGGTTAAAGGCTTACTGTGCCTGCTTATTTGAACTGTTTTTCTGATATTGGTGTGCCTTGTCTGCTGTAGCATAGACTAGATTCAGGCCTGCTGAATCTAGCTTTGTTTGTATAACTTGAGCACTAATCCAGGACATCATTTTTTTGGAGAAGGCTCCCCTGCACCCTAGTGGCAGGAGTGTGTGGTTAGAACTTGTCAGATTGAAGACTGCTGGAACAGGGCTCAGTTTTGAGTATTTTTACTGGTTAATTGTGTAATTTGTTTAAATCAGTTTGCTCATTTTCTATTGTTATAAAAAATGCACTTATTCATCTGCTTGTACTATAATTGTGTTTCTTCCCACTTTATTACCTTATTTCACTTGTGCTTCTTCTTAAAAGTACTCAATTGTATTATTTTGCTGCAGTTATTACTGCTTGGTAGTAGCCTGATTAAATAGTAACTGTTATTCTAAGCCTTTTGGTTTAAGCACTTGGGCTTCAGACCAGTTGTTTTACATTAAGGTTTGTGTACTGCATTGTTGTCGCAGGACAGTTAGCTTACATCCTTCTAAGTTGGGAATTGCTGATTGAAGGTTCAGTGTCTGTTATTCTAAAAGAGCATTAGTTCTGGTTTAAGCAATTGGGCTTCAGGCCAGTTATTTTACATTAAGAAGGTTTGTGGTCTGCACTCTTGTGGGAGGAGAGGCTAGATTGTGCTCTTCTGAGCTGGGAATTTCTGGTTAAAGGCTTATTGTGCCTGCTTATTTGATCTGTTTCTTTCTGAAATTTGTGCGCCTTGTTTTCTGTAGCCCAGAAGTTAGTAGTTTATTGGCCATTTTGGGCTAACTTCTATCTCTTTCATTTCCCTGCTATGAAAAGCACATTTGCACGGTTTTGCACGCCAGGCAGCGCCAGTTAGCTAGGGTTAAACTATTCCTGGCTCCACGAAGTCTACTCTTCAATTTTTACCTTGGAACTAGACAAACTTTCAACTAAAGTACTCAAACCATTCATTTCACAGCCCAGCACTTGCTCAAAACTCATAGCAAGCACTAATTAACCCTAGCACTAGACCCCCTATACTGTCCAGAAGAATAAGGCTCTCTATTCGTCCCTACCAGCCAATCAGTAAAACAGCTCACTTTACCTATTCAGGCATGTCCAAAGTGCAGTTTCAGGTGTACTCTCCAGTCCAAATGGTGAATCTGGGCATTTTGAGGCAATGTTACAACTGCCTCATGTACCCAGACAACCCTCTCCTCCTACCACCAAAAACTAATATATGCAAGAGATGCAATTATGCAGCCAAACTGGAGACAAAGCTCTTTCAACCCAGCACTGGAACTGACAGTCAAGAGAAGAAGTAAAATACTTGCAACACACCACCAGTCTCACATAGACCTACTAAACCAGCACCGGCAAATAACACACATAAATACACGAAAACATAATCGGAGGGTCTAAATAAAAATCTACAAAAGCAACAGAGACCTCCAAAGCAGACACCCAAGCAACCTCCACACCCCATTACAAACCATGAAACACATACTTCACATAATCAGTGTGCCATGCAATCACAGCCCTTACGGCAAAATAACATACCCAACACACTACTAATAGGTGACTCTATAGTCAGGCACAATGATGTCACACTAACTAGGCTGGACAAGGACAAGGTTACAGTTAGATGCCTGTCGGGTGCCAGGATCCACCACATAACACAAGCACTCAGGTCGCTCCAGAACAAGTGCAAATATGACTGTCATTGTCCATGTTGGTGTGAATGACCTGAGATGTACCTCCCTGGACTACTTTGAAAGAGACATGGAAGGCTGGTATGACCCTGAGCCTGAGTAGCATCCTGCCCTCACCAAGAATGATGCCACAGTATGAAGAAAAAAATTATCAATTTCAACAATTAGCTAAGTTTCTGGTGTTTTTCAAAGGGGAGTCAGTATCTATCCACCTGAGATGACATGCTCGACAAGCCACGTTGCTTCACAAGAGATGGCTTGCAACTGTCACCCTTAGGCTTTTGAATACTGGCCAAGGCTTTTGCCACCCCCATAGTGCCTTTTTAGGCAAGGCTCAAAAGACAAACCCACCACCGTAAATAGCACAAGTAACCAAAAACTGAGGGTAATGCTGCTCAATGCCAGAAGTCTAAACCTCAAAATGCATGCACTCGAGGCACTCCTCAGTATGGAGAACATCAATATCTGTGCAGTAACAGAAACCTGGTTTAAGGCTCCAGAGAGCACCCCAGTACTACCAGGCTATAACTCATACCATACTTTTCAGCCACAGAACCCGGACCGAAACACAAAAGGCAGGGGTGTATCCATATTCATCAAGGATACCCACAACTCCAGGTTAGTGGCACAGCACAATGCCTCAGAGATCATCCATGTGCAACAAAAATGGGCAAAACTGCAATTCAAATTGTAGCTTGCTACAGATCACCCACCATGACCCAGGACCCCCATTCCATGTTTCTGGAGACACTGGAAAATATGAAGATCCTACCAAATGCCCTAATATTGGGTGATTTCAATTACCCAAACATTAACTGGGAGAACTACTCAAGTACTAACTCCCTTGCCCAACACTTCCTAGAATTTATAAACTCAAACACCCTGGATCAACTGGTCAACACCCCCACCAGAGGTGACAACATACTGGATGTGGTCATCAACAACATAGGCGACCGGTGTTCTACACCAGAGGTCAACCCCTCGCTGGTTAGATCAGATCATAGACTAATCACTCTGGATATTCACATTCCACTCCCACCTCCAATCAGGGGAAACCACTGTGAAAAACTTTTCAAAAGCAAACTTCACGTTACTTAAGACTGAGGTGGAAAGGTTCACAGCCTCCATGCCAAAGGACAATGCTGTCCAAGCTGCTGAATGCCTTACAAAGGGACTCTATGAGCACCTGCAAGAATGTATGGATCGTGCTATTGCAAGCAAAACCAAGACTCATTCCTCCAAGAAAAGGAAACCAGTCTGGTGGACCCCTGCCATAAACATGCTATACAATAGAAGGAGGAAACTAGTACAGAAAAGAGTAAAATCTCAAGAAGGAAAGACATCCCTGATCAGTATCAGCAAGAAACTATGATCCCTCATAAAATCATCTAAGGCTAGCTTCGAAAGAAAAATTTCCAAGGACTCCAAAGATAACCACAAAGCATTCTTTAGCTGTGCCAATAACCTAAGTGGAAACTCTCAGATCTGCTCTGAGTTAGTGCAGAATGGCACAAAATACACTGAACCAACTGACATTGCCAACATTCTGGCAGACAGGTCTAGTGCAAACGTAACCCCCCTCTCAGCCCCTAAAGGGCCCATAACCATACCAGAAGAATGTAGAGCCCCAGCAATCACTGACACACAGGTTAAAACAGCCCTATCCAAAGCCAAAAATTCAGCATCAATGGTACTGGACAGTGTCTCAGGCTGTGTCTTATGCAAGCTCCAAAATGAACTAACCCCTCACCTAGACACACTGTTCAAACTCAACCTCTCTACAGGCTATGTACCCATTGAGTTGCACATAGCTACAGTTATCCCGCTCCACAAAGGTGGAGCCACAACGGACCCCAGGAACTATTGCCCATTAAGCCTGACTAGCCTGGTCTGCAAGACTATGGAGCGCATCATCATGGAACTCATTAACAGAGACATTGGGAACCTCCAAACATTGGACCCTACCCAGTTTGGCTTTGTTAAGGGCAGATCATGCCTCCTAAACCTGGTGGACTTCTTTGAGACAGTTACCAAGGCTTTAGATGAGGGAAAGGAGGTCCACACAGCCTACCTAGACCTTGCAAAGGCTTTTGACACCATTCCCCATTCTGGTATTATAGACAAGCTCACCAGCCTGAGCATAAACCCCTACATCACAAGATGGGTTGCCAGTTGGCTCATGGATAGAACCCACATGGTGAGAGTTGCAGGCTCTAGGTCTGACTCTAAACCGGTTACAAGTGGCTTCCCCCAAGGCTCAGTCCTGGGACCCCTCCTGTTCGGTATATACTTCTCAGAGGTACAGGCAAGCACAAGAGGACTATGACTGACCAAGTTCACAGACTAATGCAAACTGGGGGCCATAATTTACTCTCCGGCTGATACAGACATCCTTCAGAGGGGTCTCACTGAGATGGATACCTGGTGTCAAAATCATGGCCTCAAGCTAAATGGCAAAAAGTGCATAGTCATCCCCTTTGGCAAAAGCAAAGTACCCGCAAACTACCACATACGTGGTAGTCCCCTAAATACAGAAAATGTAATAAGGGATCTGGGGACCCAAGTAGATAGTAATCTCTCCTTTGACAATCATATTGCCAAGGTGGCTAGAAAATCCTTTTATATGGCGCACCTAATCACAAAAGGGTTCGCATCAAGAACAAAAGAGTTTATTGTGCCTCTCTACTCATCACTCATCAGACCCATCATAGAGTACAGCGCCCCATTTGGGATGTACCTTACAAGACATCTGCAACAGCTGGAAAGACCACAGAAGTACCTCACCAAGAGGATTACTGGCCTCAAACAGATGCCCTATGCTGCCCGACTGAAGAAACTCCAACTGTACTCGGTTGCATACCACTTACTCAGAGGTGATCTCTGCCTGACATACAAGCCCATGTCCAACCCAGAATTGATGGACATGCTCCACCTAAAAATAAACAAATCCCCAATAGCCACACACTCTAGCGATCTAAGCCTTTCCACAATGATAAATAGGACGTGCTGAAGGGATAGATTCCTGTCCCAGAGACTCCCCATGCTTTGGAACAGGATTCAAATCTACATTAGGCAGAGCCCCTCACTAACACTCTTCAAGAAAAACCTTGACAAGTGGATGGGAAACAGAACATTTACCCTGGGGATCACTGCAGTGGCTCTGCTGGACAAAGGCACAGGGGAGTAATGGCTCTGCTGGACAGAGGCACAGGGAACTAATCTAAGGGGGCGGAGAAAGCCTGCACATTCTGGCTAGGCTTATAGATGCCCTCGGACAGATAGCCTAGTACTTTCCTATGAACCTATGACCCTATTCTTCCTGGTGCTGTCTGCAGCTTGGTCCTAATGTGGTATTCATTGTTTTTTTGTTTTTTTCTGTGGTTATAATTATTGCAAATTATGAGTACTTTTAATAGAAATGACTAAATTAAAAAATAAAAACAAGGAATCACTCATGGGGTTTTCTTAAAAGTGTGATGTACAACAAAAGGTTGAATATGCTTTATTTTTGTGTTCCCCAGCTAAGGAAACATGATTGCATTGGTGTTTTTATGGTGTCGAGTTGACAGCCTGGAACCCAACTTTCACAGAAGACACACACATACGCACATGCACCTACATGAATGTCTTTAAAACTCACTTGACAGCAGGGAGGACATGCAGACTTCGCACAGAAGGTGCTACAACTGAGAATCGAACTGGAGAACCTCTTGCTGTGAGGCGACAATGCTAACTGCTGCACCACCGAACTTATTTATTTGTTTGTTTATTGCTTTTGCTTACTGGGAAAGTCAGACTGGGCACAGGACCCATTTTCAGTGGAGGCCTGTGATGAAAGGCTCCTATGTAAAAACAACAGTAATAGACAGAGTGACACTAACATTTCATAGTCAATAATATACGATACTCGTTACAATTTTCAAAAGAGGGAGATAACAAAAGTAAAAATGATTTGGAATGCATACACTACATGAATATGACACAAGCATAGTACAAACATTAATACCCGATTTCTGTACACTTCACAGAATGAAGTGAACACTAATAGGATATCAGTACATTCTTAATAATATTAGGGAACATTAACAGGCTTTCAAATAAATTATAACAAGAAAAGTATGAACAAATAAAATAACTAAATCTCTCTGTGTCTGAGAATGGAGATCAACTCATTGCAAACGTACAGACTTACTATGTATCTGTAGCATACTTACTCTCTTGTATCACCTCTTGTCTTGGAAATAATCTGGGACATAAATTATTTTCATTAATAAAACAGTAATGCTGGTTCCACACAAAAAAAATAAAAAATATATCAATTTTTAGTACATAAATGGCAATTAGTTTCTAAGCATTTAAACATACAGAGATAGTTTGCTAATTTTTGGGTACAAGCACATCTTTGCTAAAACTTCAGTAAGATTATGTTGGAGGGAGAGGGTCTTGCCTGTAGTTTTGTTTGCTGCAGGCAGTTATTTAATTACATAAATAACAGTTTGCTGCTTTTTTTATGACTGAACAAGCCATTTTTACATGCACTGCACTAAAAAGTGTTGCTTCTTTCCAGTGTTTAACCTTTTGTTCTACCAGCATGTTTTCTTTTTTTTATCACAGTCATTCATATTGCTACATTACTTTAAATTCCATTTATATTATTACCCTTTGTTTATGCATTTTTTGACATTTACACCCCTGTAAGTAGAGAGTGGATTGTTCCTTTTCCCCACTGGGAGCTCTATGTATTCATGCCTAAAGAAATAGAAGATGACAAAACATAATAATGAAATATGAGCCACATGCTGGCTCAGTGCACTTAAAAGTGGTGGTTTGTTTTTATAAATGGGCAAAATAAAATAATAACTGTACAGAAAAAAATCTTATTAAGGATGTAATTTGTTTAGAAAAGGTTACACAGTAGCACTTGCCATTAGCTGTTAAATATACACACGTCACCTGCATAAACTCTTATCTGCATTATAATTAATCCAAAGCGATTACCATATTTAACTGTGTTCAAAACAACTCAAAACCTAGCAACCTGCATAGTTACCTTTGTACATTTTGTAAGTGCTCTCCGTACTGAGTGGTTGACTACAGGTATGGCTTCTCCATTGGGAAAGCAGTATAGAAGTGGTTATTTATCAAACAAGCACCACCATGGATGGGCAGTATTAAACCTCACATTCAACGTGCCCATCTCATGAATAAATTGCCTGACTGACTGGCAGCCAGGCATATTCACTGAGGCTAATGTTTCTGCATAACAAAAATATTTCAAATTATAATAAAATAGTGTATATAAAAGTTAACATAACAATAAAATGTAAAAAAAATAAGAATCACCTTTAACCACGCATTCTCACCTTGGACCAGGTACAGTATAGGTCCATTACAAACCAATGCATGATAACATTCTATTCAGATGAATTTGAGTGGTGAGAGCAGTATGGCTAAAACAAAGATGATGCCTTCAACAATGTACTATTACATGTCAAAAAAGCACAGCAGATAAACAAAACATGACACGGAATTTAAACTAATAGTATGCCTTTGTTTTGCACAAAGAAATGAATGTTCTTTATTTGTAACTGAACAATTTGCCACCAATAAATTCATTTTTATATGGAAAAGAGTGTTTACTATTTTATTTTTTTATTTCTTCTTTACTAATTAGTTATAGCAAACTTTGGATAAATAGTGTATTCAAAAGACGTTTTCCATTAACTAGCTCAGGACAATTCCATGAGAGAGCAGCCATTTCCTTACTTTGACAGTGGCTACTGTTAATCATAGAAGCCCCACCCAAACCATGCTCAAACCTGCTCAAGAAGGCCAGGGTGGTACTTCTTTGATAAATAACTGAGAAGGTATGCAGTAACTACTGCCAATGCTGTTTACTTCTTGCCAATTGATGAGTTAAAAAACACTGGTGGATAGCTCATGGAGAAATCAGGTGAAGACCAAGCTTAGAAATAGAAGTGATGGTGAAAACAGAGGAGATGGACAATGGAAACAGTCTGAAAGCTGTGTATTTCCTGAAATGAATTGCACATTTGCTTGTTTCGTGAAATTCAGTGAAATGAAACAAATCAACACCATATTTCTTGAAAGATGTACACAGACAGAACCACATTGGATCTTGCAGACAGGCATGTATACTATAACACACACACACACACACACACACACACACACACACACACACACACACACACACGCACACACACACACACACACACAAACAATACCGAATTACAAAAGTGATTGTGTTGACATATTGAATAAATGATTTCCATTCCATGCACTAGTTGTCCAACATATAGACAAGCTTAATATAATTAAATTAATAAAATTTTACATTATGCTAGAAAATGTGAAGATTGTTCATGAAAAAAACTTTTTATTTTCAGAGATGATTGCCAGCAAGCTGAAATATGGTTTGGAGAGTACATAATACTAGGCCTTCACTATTCTTTCTTATGCACTATACCAAGACAAATTAAATATAAAAAGTAAATATTTTCAATTATTTTAGGATTGTGTGTGACTAAAGATCTGAGTATTCCCTTCATTACACTCAAGCAAGAACCAAACCAAAAGAACAAAAGTAAATAAAAAAAAAAGTATATATATATATATATATGGATCTAGGACTATTGAACGAAAGTTCAATAGTCCGAATCCACAACACTCGAACGCACTTTAAAAAAGCACTTTCATTAAAGCCCGTTCAAAAAAAAAAAAACAAAAAAACACTAAATCTTCTTTTATACAGGGGGGACAAGCCCCCCTGCACCCCCCATGTGGGGAGCAGTGCCCAACCACACTCCCTACTTTTATATTCTCACTCCGAGGTCACACTACAGTGGAGAAAAGGGAATTCTCCCTTAACCACACCATAGTGTGACTGGCACAACCAGCATACATAACTGAAAGCGTTGCTTCGGTGAACAACACTTTCAGTTATGTATGTTCAGTTATTTCTGCTTCGGCAGAAAGTGCCGTCGGGGATCTGTAGGGATTCCCATCTATATATATATATATATATATATATATATGTGTATATATATATGTTAACAATTTTTACTGTAGCCAGTCAGCCAGTGTGTATATTTTGGAATGTGGGAGGAAACTGGAGTACCATTGAAGTACGATCAAAACCCAAACTGACAAGGAAAACATGTAAATGATGCACAGGCAGTGAGCAGAGGTCAGGCTTGACCTTTGAGCTGCGAGACTGAAATTTTCACCATGGAGGCAACTATTAATACTCCAGGAAAATGTACCACATCATGGTATGCAGCCCTCTGACCATGTAATCTGCACCTGTCAGAAGCAGCCACCAAATACATCTAGACCTCCTATATATGTACCATAGGGTTACCACTTTAGCATTTTGAAATGTACAAGATCCAGACACGAGTGGCATTATTTGACACAGCCACAGTTACATGTCATTTGAAGCCTCAGTTCATCATATCAGTGGGCCAGGACTAGATTAACAAAGAAGCAAAGCTAGCAATCCTACCTACTAATACTTAACTAAGTAAGCTTAATCTAGCAACAGTCACAACAGTGCTATGATGGAGGCACAGAAGCAGGCAACTAACACTGCATGGACAGAATGATGTTATCTATATAAGTACAGCATTTATATCATTTGTATCTCTGCAGTTCTAACATATGGCTAAAATGATAAAGTATACATGTACACCTAGGGACTCTGCTATTAAAAAACGTCTGTTGCACTGAAAGTTATGATTTTTTTGAAAGTGTACACAAAAGATCAAACCGCTGCCTTGTGAATTTCTCTGGCTAATGTACACAGTAAAGAAGCAGAGAATGTGAGCTGCACAGAGAACAGTGAAGAGTTCCTGACAAAAGCATAATAAAATCTAAAGCTGAGAGCAGGCCAGTTGCAAATGGCTTGTTTAGTCTGTGGAGCTCACCCCAAACTTAATATACACAAACAAAACAAAATAAAGAACTGATCAGAATTTTCAATATCCTTACCCTTAGACAAAAATCCCATAATTTGCATTCTAGCATCCACAAAGTAGAACAAACTATCACGTGAGTTTTGAAGATGTGAATAAATAAGAAAGTACCTGCCAGTCATTAGGACTGCCGTAGACAGTCAGCTCATTATTACCCCTATTGGGTGTGACACAATTATAAGCAGATGTCAACAATCCAGACATTTCAGGGTATTTACCCCCAAGCCCATTTGCAGCATCTGACAGGCACGTTTATAGAAGCATGGAGGCTATAATCCATGCACCTGGAGTACACAACATCATTAATATGGCCATTGAAGGCCACGGTGTAAATGTGGCCTGACAGCACGGAGTACACATCCCAAAATCATGCACTAAAGTAGCCACCATCTCTGCAGGGTATTTGACTGCTTCCTTCAATAAGCTGTTGTCAGTAACAAACTTCCACACTCGATGGGTTAGCAACTCTAGTGACCGAGTCACTAATCCGTATTTGTTCTTATGGGTATTTCTTAGCCCTCCAGTGAAGCCATTATCTTGTGTTTGCACATAAAGATGCAAATACCACAAATGGTTTTGCAGCTATGAACTCCAATGTATTTCTTCATGATTTGAATCCTTTATTATCCTTCTTTGAAGAGTCACTGCTTCACAACTGTCAATTTTCCTTGGAATCTACTTTCACATTAACTCTTAATTTTTCCTGAAAAGGTACCTTTGATCATAAGCAAGAATATTCTACTTTTGTGGGATTCAAATTTGCATTTGAAAATATGTATGTGCCTTCTTTGGGAGCTGTATACTGTCTATTTGAATGTCCTCACTTGGAAGACACTTTTCATGCCAGTAGACCCACCAGACAGAACAATTTTCAAATTGTAGAACTTAATATGCTCTTATGCTCTAGTCCCTCTTTCCTAAATATAAGATGGTGGTGTATGCTAATATACTGTTTTAGCCAAAGAAATTCAGGACGTAGATGCATAGCCTTCTTCACTGACATATTGTTATACAACCCAACTTAACTCTATAACACTAGCAGCTATCAATGCAGGCAGACCAAAGCAACAAGTGTAGCTTACTGAGGGGCATTACAACACAGGTTGTTTATACCAACCACAATTTCGTCAACTCATTGTGTCCAGTATAGACATGAAATGATTTAAGTATAGTAACATATGAAGCACTTTTAATAGTGTCAGACTGTTAATGGTGGAATGTATGACTATGTCTGTGCACGGTCATGCATTCTTTCTCTACCGCAGTGTTATATGGCACTTAGCACTGACAGTTATAGCTGTGAGCTGTAATTCCTGGGGTACATAGATTGATCCCATCAGCCCTCATTTGCCTGCTGTGTAACCTTCAGCAAGTCACTTAACCATATATTGCTCCTGGGTTCAAGGACAGTGTTTATTTATTCATTTATTGATTTATTTATTTATTTTTAATTGTCCAGTATAACATATTGGACTAATTAAATATAGTAGGTACTCTATTTTAAAAAGCAAAGAAGATACGTTTTTTTTTTAATTACTGCAATTGTATCAGTGGTGTAGTCACAAATGTATAGTTTGTAGTTGTGGCCCACCATCTAAGTATCTTTAAAAATATATACTTAGCCCACTGAAAATGGATACACCATTACCAGCTTTTAGAACTCGTGCTATAAAATGTCAGTTATACAGGTACAGTCCTCTCATATAAGCATGCTTTGCATAGCTCTGTACTATAAATTTCTGTACTATTTAAGTAATAAAGTTGCCAAGACATGCTCAGAAAAAAATGCACCCATCTGAGTACGCTGAATATGCCTACCATTACCCTTAAATTGTATAATGGTAGTATAGCATGGGAATACATATACGAATTACCTGCTGCTTTGTCGCCTGCTCATAGCTTTATGGTTCTTTTTGGAGCATGTAGTTATTTCTGCGATGTGCTAGGTATGTGTCTTAGCACTGCAGAATGCCATGGACACTGAAACCCGTAGCAATACTCTCTTAAGGATTATTGAATCTCAGATGTATATATTCTGAAATTATTAAGGATGACTGACCTCTGAAAAAGCATATTTAATTCTGAGGTGGTGAAGGTGGGGCTTTGATAATGTAAAGAGAAATCCAGCAGAAAGTTCTGATAAAAAACATATACTTTATTAAAATAACAAAACAGCTCAAGATAAAAATCATTTAAAGAAGGTAAGCTCTTTCATGCTTAATATTAGCATTTCATTAGACTTAATTCAAAAACACCTTCTTACACTTTATATAGTGCAGACCAATCGGCTACTACACATCCTGATCTCATTCATCTAATTGGCTGAGGTTTCAATGCCAGTTTTAAAGGAACAGAGCCAGTTAACCCAAATTCTTTATCAGCCTGTAGTCTCAATAACCTTTCCAATTCATAGATTTGTATCTCATTGTCTAAACTCCCCATCCTCATGTTAGGAATAATCAATTGTAGTACCATAAATTCAAAGGTATGACTAATATCATTACCCAAGACATGCCTGGCCAGCGCATTACAAACCCTCACATTATGGACCTCACTCAAGTGTTCTTTAATCCTTTCTTTTAGTGGCCAGGTTGTCTTGCCTACATAAAAGCAAGAACATACCTTGCAAACAGCAAGATAGACTAACTTTTTACTACAGCAGTCCGTATAAACATTAGGGGTAAAACTCTGCCCCATAGATGGATGTATAAACGTACTATCATTGGATATAAACTAACAAAAACTACATTTTGTACATGGAAAAGTTCCAGTAGGTGTAGACCTAGTAACTTTAGTCTGCCTTGTTCCATAGCATAGCTTCCCACCTGAAAAAAAATCCTTGTTCTCTTTAAATCATTCATACTGTAAGACCAGTGTTTCTTTTTCACTTGACATATTTGTGCCCTGGACATATTGATACAAATCTGTTAATTTTACCAGACAGAAATACACAACACATGAAACTGTGCATGTTTGCAGTCTATATATACAGTTGCATACCTAATAACTGGGCTGCTTAAACAAAAGTCACTACCAGTAAATGACTAACTGAATTACAGTTCTGGTGTTAAAGTGTTTACTAATCATTTATTGTAAATGCATGCTGATTTCAAGTTGGCAGCAGGAATAAAGTACACTGGTATAGGAACTCTTACACAACCAAGGATGCAGCTTCCTGATCATAACAGATTTTGTTGTCAGTTTTGCTGGTTTCACTCTCTGATGCTGTATAAAAGTTATATTTTAAAATTAATCCATACATTGAACTAAAATGACTCCATCACCAGTAATTCTGATATCATAATTCTAAAGCAAATGTCAACAGTAGTGCCAAGCATTTTACAAAAGGCTAGCTTGTCGTATTTCCCTTCCAGATTCATAGTATGCAATGAGAACAATTCATACCTATAAAGGACTACTCATGAAATACGTCTAGCAGGCCTTTCTGATACATTACACGGCTTGTTTGTTAGCTGTAAAAAAGGAAAAAATTAATATTGCAGGCATTCTGACTCCTCGGTTAGTTAAAGTAGAAAACAGTGTGATGATTTTTTAAAAAATAGTGTCCTCTATTGCAAGAAGCTGCAGTAATGTGCACCTAAGAGGTACTTTCCCACTTTCAGGAATAGGCACATGAGAATGTATGACTTATGTCACAGACCCTGATGTGGCATTTCTAATAATTATCCAGTATACCAGTGTATTATGTTTTCCCACAAACACACAATACAGTCTGCATGAGCTTAGACGTGAATAAAACTGAAATACCACGTGTTACATATCAGTACTGTGGATTTAGCAACAAATCCCCCAAAGTTCTAGTAAGTATTGTTTATAAGAGCAAGGGTATTTGGGTTGAGATGGACAAAAGAACTGTAGTGAGCTGATTGCTTCATATATATGTATGTGTATGAATATTCAAGTGCGGTGTCTGTGAGTGCATGTATTTGTACTTATGTAATTTTATGTGTGCATGTGCAAGTGTAAATTTGTGTGTGCCTGTGTTTGCATGTTTGTATGTGCTCGTGTGTATGTGCGTATATAATTTTCTGTACGTGTGTGTGTGTGTGTGTGTGTGTGTGTGTGTGTGTGTGTGTGTGTGTGTGTGTGTGTGTGTGTGTGTGTGTGTCAATTTGAGTGTGCTTGTGTTTGCATGTTTGTGTGTACTCATGTGTATGTGTGAATTTGACGATTGTTTTTCATATTTTATTTGTATACATTAGATCATAATCAGCTGAATAAAACTGGTGCTTTAATACAGATTTTCATACATCTGTGCATCTTTGTGGCTTTGTTGAAAGTATAGAGCTTTTAGTTCACACAGTTCCTTTTTGTCAGTTATGGGATGGGTCTGTTTTCATCGCACAAAACAATGTAAAAGTTTCGTAATACCATCTCAGATCTTTAATACTTGAGGTTATGAATGTTTCATACAGAATGCTCATCCTTCTGGCTTGCTATAATCTTTTGCATGTTGTCACAGTGCAGTTTCAATCTAATGACTTAAAATCTCAAGAAGGTTACAGGAATCTTTGTAGGTGTTGGAAGCTTCTGCTTATGTACTGCATGTAACATCTGGAGTCAAGACCCTCATTTTGTGCCAACAAAACAAATCACCCACTTTTAAGAGTTCATTTTCCAGGAATTAATTTGGCTACACGCATTCTCTCTGTCATTCTTAATAGGTCATTTCCAAGGCTGACAAGCTAATAAGGCTGCAGGAAGCTACAGGTATGTTCTATTGCTAAACGTGGTCTGAAAAAAGATACATCTCTGGCTCTGCGCTTTCCATCAAAGCACTACCAGATGAAGTTCTGCAGCTGCTGACCCTTTCTAATGTGAACAAAAGGCTTACAGGCAGTGATTTTTATAAACACTTCATTAACGGCCCTGATTATAATGGCCCTCTGTTTAACATTAGTTGCTGAGGGTTATTCGGTCTTTTAATTCTCACTAATGGCTCATTTCTGGCAAAGAGCAAATGTTTCACAAGAAGAGCAATAAAAAAACATTCCTTTGACAATTTTCTAAGTACAGTTTATTCAACACAAGAAGCATGCAAAAGTACTACATATATATAAGTGTGTGTGTGTGTGTGTGTGTGTGTGTGTGCGAGCGTGCATGTGTGTGAGTGCGTGTGTGTGTGTGTGTGTGTGTGTGTGTGTGTGTGTGTGTGTGTGTGTGTATCAATCGGCGAATGAGAAACACACACACGTACACACACACACACACATTATATATATATATTTTACACAAAATCTATAATGTTGATTTCTCAGAATGTTGCAAAAACACAGAAAGTCAACATTTCTGACTGCTCCACACCTACAAACAAAGGCTAACATGGCAAAAAGGATGCGAGAATTTGTTGTTCGGAATACCAGTGTTTGACATATTCAACCATTGCTGTTTGGAGTTCATGTTATTAATGTAAATTAACAATATATACATATATATATATATATATATATATATATATATATATATATATATATATATATATATGTACACACACACACACACACACACACACACACACACGGATTCACTTTAGATTATCGAATTACCAAAACCTCGAAACCCATATGGTCGAGACCATATGATCGAGTTTTTGGAAACTCAAAAATCTAAAGTGCAAAAAAAACACACAAAACATTAAAACAATGTTTCTGCAAGGGGGCAAGCCCCCCTCCACCCCCCACACCCCCTACTTAAATATACCAACTCCTAGGTCGCACTACAGCAAAGAAAAGGGAAATCTCCCATTCTGTGCTTAATGCAGAAGCACAGACCAGGAGTTTTCCCATGTCCTCGCTGTAGTGCGACCCCAGAGTTCATATATGTAAGTAGGTGATGGTGTGGGGGGTGCAGGGGGGCTTGCCGCCCTGCAGAAACGTTTTAATCTTTTGTGTGTGTGTATTTTTTTTGCACTTTAGATTTTCTAGTTTTGAAAAACTTGATCATATGGTCGAGACCATATGGGTTTCAAGCTTTTGGTAATTCGATAATCTAAAGTGAATCCATATATATATATATATATATATATATATATATATATATATATATATATATATATTTATATATATATATATATATATATATATATATATATATATATATATATATATATATGTATATATAATTTTAGCTTCCCCTATGTCTCTTTTACTCCCTGACCTTCAAATTCATCTCTTTGAGCTCTTTACCTTCATAGCACAAAATAATTTCACTGAGTACACAAACTGTTAGGTTCATTAGGTATATATTAAGCAATCTGTCCAACACACCATTTGGACACTGCAATTCTCTGAAATTGCTCAATCTGTCCAAAAGGGTCTTGGGGACTAAACCTGAAGTGAATTTACAAATCCCCTTCTACTCATCTAGTTTGGTTTTAAAGTGAGTTAGAAAGCCACTCTGTCTGATTTGGATTGGAAGTGTATTCCATAGTTGGGGATCATAGTATCATTTTAACTACAGAGCAAGTTGTCAGAAGATCACTTGCACACAGACAGGGATGAATTTGTGGATATCCATCTAGTCATCAAGGCTGATCCTAAAGGATGTGAGGGTGTCACTTTGTTTTATATGCAAGGGAAATGTATTCCAGTGATGGATAATACACATTCCTCCAGTATGACTTATTTACATGTTGTTGGAGATTTAGATCCTTAGTTCTAGAGTTTATGGACCTGTTATTGTGGAGAATGCAAGAGGTCAAGAAAGGTTGGGTTCTTAAGGGCACAGAATGCATGATATGGATCTCTGCATAAGAGTCTGTAACAGACCAAGTATACAAATAGGGCTTCAAACATATTGTGTTAGCCTACGGTCTTTAGAGCTGTAATTCTTTTTATTTAACATTTTTTGACTGGGGAAGTCTGACTAGGATAGAACCTATTTTCAGTGGAGGCCTGGGGAGAAACACTCCAGATGCATATCCTTGGAATGTGGGAGGAAACCAGGGTACCCAGAGGAAACCCATGTAAATGCAGGGAGGGCATGCAGACTCCACACACAAGGCACCCCATCCGAGAACCAAACCAGAGAACATCTTGTTGTGAGGTGACAATGTTAAGCGCTGCACCACTGCACCACCCTTCACAGTTTTTAGTTAGGAACTGCTAGGGTCTTTCTTGTTGTGTGATGTCTTTTCATAGGTACATATGAAAGGGGCAGTGTACTCTGTAACTGGTCTATTTAGAGTGAAGTACATAACTTTTTTTTGACCGGGATGAGATAACTTTAGATATCAATTGTGCTAACTAAAATGTTGTCCTGACCCTTAATGTTACATAGTGGTCAGAAGAGGCAATGTTGTTGACAAAGTTGCCAAGATCCCTGACTACCATATCAATTTCAAGAGGGTTTATGGCTATACTATAAACTAGGAATTACCAGATGTGACACTGCTGATTTTTTTTTTTTTTTTGCATTTAATTCTATCCCTTTTTCACTATATAGTTGGTTTGAAAGGATTCATTCTTACTGTAGGAGTCCCTGAACAATAACACCAATCTTGTAGGCATTGTTAGCCATAGGTCTGGATTTAAGGTGTGGAAGTCAAAGGAATGTATGCTAAAGGGTGGGGCCCAGTAATGACCCCCTCAAGTACACTGTCAGATAGCTTCTTATTTTCTGAGGGGGACATCTGACACTTTAACTATGTATGTTTCCTTCAGCCAGTTTGCAATCCACCTTCCCATGAAACGGTCTACATCTAAGTATGTCACTTATTTTACAGTACCAACACAGAGGGTGGTATCAAATGTTGTGTGCAGATCTAGATAGGCTATGTGGACTGAATGATTGCTTTCAACTACCTGAGTGACTTTCTTGATGAAGTTTACTAAATTAATGACTACCCTTTGACAAAGCCAAACTGCTAAGAAGTGGTCACATGGTGCAGAGGAATAAAGCACCAAATGACCCATATTTGAGTAACGAGACCTGTGTAGGGGCAGCCAATAGGGGAGGGAAGGAGCGAACAGTTGATTTTATCTCACCCATCGGGGGGGGGGGGCTACACTGTAATATGGCAGTGTTAGGAGCTGAAGGACAGTGTAGCATGCACCTGCTGATGCAGTAGTAACACTGACCTTAAAAAGGCTGCAGTGGGGAGGTAGTGGGGGGCAGGGCTCACTATTTGATATCACTCTGATGCTGCACTGGTATCCTTCATCTTGGCCCTGAGTTTAAGGTCAGCTTGAGCCCAGGTGAGACTTAGTGAGTACAGTGGATGCACTGAGTGATAGTGGCAGCTGGTGGTCAACAAAAAGGAGGGCAGAAAAAAATATCTGTATGAAATATTTCATATTGTACTTAATGACATCAGATATTGTACTTAATGATGACAGGTATTGTACTTAATGATGTCAGATATTGTACTTAATGATGTCAGATATTGTACTTAATGACGTCAGATATTGTACTTAATGACGTCAGGTATTGTACTTAATGACGTCAGATATTGTACTTAATTACATCATATATTGTACTTAATGACATCAGATGTACTTAATGACGTCAGGTATTGTACTTAATGATGTCAGATATTGTACTTAATAACATCAGGTATTGTACTTAATGATGTCAGATATTGTATTTAATGATGTCAGATATTGTACTTAATGATGTCAGATATTGTCCTTAATGACATCAGATATTGTACTTAATGAAGTCACGTATTGTACTTAATGAAGTCAGTGTGGTGCATTGCATAGCTTTGGAAGTTAGACTGTTTAGGCTGATGGGATTGTTGTTTCCATGGTCTGGGATATGGCTCTCCATTTGAAGAGGAATTACAACAACACCAGATGCAGCTCTTCATTTGAAGAGGAATTACAAACCTCTCCGTACTTTAGGGATGTACCCTGTGGCTAAGCTTAATTTAAACATGTTTAGGAAGGGTTATACAAGGGCATTGTTGTATGTGCTAGTTGTTAGGCATACAGGTAATGTTCTGGACCAACAGATGTGATACTTATTGTTTTTGAGAGCACAGTTCAGACTCGCTATAATACAAGTCATATCTGTGTTTTTGGATGACTGTTTTTATGCAAAGATTTTACTTTGTGGTGAGTCTCGCCACATTGTTTTGTATTGTATGAACCACTGGTATGGCTTTTGGGCTTTCTCCACTGTGGTGCAACCATGAAGTTGGTATATATAATTTTTGGGTGGTGGAGGGTTCTGCCGTCCTACTTGAGTGGTGCAGGGTAGATTGTCCCCTGAAAAATAAAGACTTTTTTGTTTTTGTTATAGGTTTTTCAGCTCACTGTTTTTTTTAAATTAAATGTTCATAAATGGTTAGCCAAAAAAAAAAAGGTAGGTAAACTGTTGTGACTAGTACCTTGATAACTGCAGGGGAAGTAAGGGATTCAGGGACTTACACAAGTTCAATGACTGTTTCTGGGATGAACTTAGCACTAAGTTTATTTGGCAAGTATATAACGTATGTTTTTCAGGTCAGAAGGGGCAATGCTATTTTTGATTAGTTCACAACACTGCAGGGTGTTACGTCTTAAAGTTTTCTATGTAAATTAAAGACAGTTTTACAATTATCATTGTCTTCAGATGCTAATTTCACTTTGTTTGCATTGATCTTCCCGATGGCCACTTTTACTTATTTGATGATCTTTTTGGCAGAGTCTTTAATATGGTTAGATTTAGATTTGTTACAGGACTTAAGAATTTTTTTTCCATTTTGTTATAGATGTATACTGGTATGCAACCAGCAGGTCTGTTTATAAATTTTCCATTATATTTGGTTCTGGTAGGGACTGCCACATCTATATACATTTTACGTGGGAGCAGAACTCACTTGCTTAAACAACAGTGAAGATGCATGGGGACTAGTGATATTGCAAGTAAAATTTGAGACCTTATTACAGAGTTTGAGTTGGCTTTTCCATTTGAAGTCCTTAAATTCAGAATTGTTCATAGGGAATGGGATGAGACTTTAAAGGAGAAGGTCACTAGATTATGGCTGAATTTAACCAGGGATAGAAATAGTATAGGAGTGGGGATATGTTGGTAAGGACAAGCTCTAGAATATTCCACCTGCAGTGGCTAGTTTAATATTTATTCAAGGGAATTACCATTTATAAGGTCCAGGAATCTTTGGACATACCCAACTTTTGGGGTATAGGTGCACCAATTTATCAAGGAATAATTGAAAACATCCATCATAAAAAGTATTTTCATTATGGATATTTCAGACAGTACATTTAACATTCTCTTATAGGTTCTTAGGTGTTTACTAGGGTAATGACCACAAGTGCCTTTTTAATCCTAGCCATGCATCCCAAATATCTGATGAGTTCTGATACCCTTGATAATTGTAAGCAGGGGCCTGGAAGATGAACCATTTACAGCTTACTTGTTTGCATCAGAGACATAGGTGCCAAACCAGGGATGAATTTCTGGTTTCCCATCCAATTGTCCAAGTTGCACTTGAATTGGATTAGGAAGGAACTCTGCTTCACATGGATGGGGAGCCTGTTCCATAGACAGGGTAGTCTCTGAGATACATACCTATCTCTCCAGCAGGTTCTATTTATATCACAGGCAAGGTTTAAGTCTTTAGAATGGGTTATTCTGGTACTGTTTGTTTTGTGGATATGCAGGATGTCCATCAGAGTGTGGTCTGACAATGCCCTGTATGCCAGGCACAGATCTCCCCTCAAAAGTCTGTAGGAGACAGAATACAGAGATATTGCCTTGAGGCGGTCTGCATAGGACATATTACTTATGTCCTGTATTCTTTTAGTGAGGAACCTCTATGGACATTGCATTTGTTGGATATGCCTAGTTAGGTACATACCAAAGGGGGCATTATACTCAATGACAGGTCTGATGAATGCTGAATACAGTGGAATAATGACTTCCTTGGACTTAGATGCCATACCTTTGTTTATAATTTGCGCAACATAGAATGATTTCCTCAACACTGTAGACACGTGATGATCAAAGGCAAGATTACTATCTATGTGTGTCCCTAAGTCCTTGACTGTTGGGTCAGCTCTAAGGGGTGTGTTGCCAATATGATAGTTATAGGGATGGGTGACTTCCTAAAGAAAACTATTATGCATTTCTTGGCATGTAGTTTAGTCCATGACTCTGGTTTGTCTTTGTCAGCCCCTCCTGGAGAACATTTGTGTCAGAGTGAGATTCAATGACAGCTCCTAATTTGTAATCATCTGCAAATTTAGTCATCCAGAGATGACTGACATTGGCCTTGACTTCTGAGAAGAATAAAACAAAGAAGAAGAAGAAGAAGAAGAAGGTAGGCAGACTGAATGATTTTGCCCTCATCTATTGCTTTAGTGACCTTCTCAAAGAAGTCCACCAGGTTGAGTAGGCATGATCTGCCCTTGACGAAACCAAACTGGGTTGGGTACAGTGTCTGGAGGTTTACCATATCTCTATTGATCATCTCCATGATAATTCTTGCCATGGCTTTACATATAAGGTTAGTTAGACTTATGGATCTGTAGTTTCCAGGGTCTGTTGATGGCCCACCTTTGTGCAGAGGAATGACTGTTGCCTTTCTCCATTCATGAGGCATGAAGCCTGTTTGGAGGTTACAGTTAAATAGTAATTCCAGAGGCCTAATAGGTCATGTTTCATGCTATTTAGAAGGCATCCTGGGATATTGTCTGGGCCCATGGATGCAGTGTTCTTAATCTTAGAATGAGCATTAAGGACCTGTTCCCTAGTGATAGTAGGGGGAGGTTATATTTGACGATATTTCCTGAGGAAGGTTAAGGGAGACAGGGTGTAAAGTGGGAGCTGAATTTATCAGCCAGGAGGTTTGCTATATCTTCTGGCTCAGTATAGATGGCTCCATTTACAATGAGCTCTGCACACAATTGTGCATTGCCTTTGAGGCTGTGAACATAGCTAAAGAATGCTTTGTAGTTGTCCTTGGCCCAGGAGACCAAAGTTACCTCAATTTTGGCTTTGGTAGACTTTATTTGTCCTCTGAGTTGTTTGTTTAGTTTAATGAGAGCGATTTTATCCTGCTGGGTGCTGCACCTCCTAATTGTTGCCATGATTCTCTTTCTCCTGTTATACATCCTATTGATTCTGTGACTCCACCATTGCGGCTTGTTTTTTGAGTTAGTTCTGTACTTCTTCCTGGTAGGTACAGTTGCCTCTATGCAGCTACTAACATGCTTGTACAGGGTTTCTATGAACAGTTCTGCGTAGGCAGAAGTGTTCTCAGGGTTTATAGTGGCTTGAAATTTTGCCAGGTTCTCACTTAATAGCAGGAGTTTAGCCTTAGAATAGTTCCTGAATATTCCTAGTTTGGCTGGGGGTCCAGGTTTTATTTTTACTTCAAAGGAGACCATTTTGTGATCTGACCTTACCAGGGAAGGCATTACAGTAGGGGGTATGCAGCACTCTCCCATATTAGTGAGGACCAGATCCAGTGTGGTTGCACCCTTGGTTGGTGTATTGACCATCTGTTCCCGGGAGTTTGTGTTTACAAAATCCAGTAATCTCTGTGCATGTACGTTTGATGTTGTATAGGATTCCTAGTTAATAGCGGGGTAATTAAAGTCACCCATGAATATGGTATTGGATTGGATGGTTAGTGTTTCTAATAAGTTTAAATACATGGTATGGGTTTCCTGGGTCATAGAGGGGGACCTATAGCATGCAAGGAAGTGGTATTGGATTTTACCTATGGTGATTTGAACATGGAGCAGCTCAAGTGCATTGTCCTGTTTGACCAGCCTTGAAGTATATTTATTTTTGATGTAAATAGAGACACCTCCACCTTTAGTCCCTGCCTGTGAAGTAGCTGGTCTAAATGTATGGAAGGCATTATAACCCTGCACTATTGGTGTGCTCTCCAGGCTTTAAACCACGTCTCAGAGACCACACAGACATCAACATTCTCTAGGGTAAAGAGAGATTCCAGGGAGTGGAGTTTTTTGTTTAGGCTCCTAGCTTTGAGCAGTAATACCTTTAGATTTTCTTGGTTTTTATTTGCTATGTCGGAAGTACTTTCAGTTTGGCATGGCCTAAAAAAGGCACTATGGGGGAAGGCAATATTTTAGCTAATATTTGAAAGCCTAGAGGGGAGAGGTGCAGACCATCCCTGGCAAAGCAGCATAGTCTGTTGACCATCTCCTTCCATGCTGTCAAATACTGTACCCCTTAGAATGACACCAGAAACTAAGACAGTTATTAAAGTCAATTATCTTTTGTTCGTCTTGTGGCATCATCCTTGGAGAAGGTAAAATGCTGCTTAATGCTAGGCTCATAGCAGCCTGAGACACATATTCTGAGAGCTCCATGATGTCCCTCATCATATAGTCTAGTGAGGTATGTCTCAGGTCATTTACTTCCACATGGACTATGATCATCAGAGACATGGAGGCTGTCGTATCACAGTTTATAAACTAATTAATTTGTTTTGTTAAAGGTACATCGGAGATCAATGAGTTTGGTGTGTGGGTCTTGGGAAATTTACTTAAAAGGAATAAGACTTCTGACAAATATAGAAATGCCCCAGAGATGATCCTCACTTATGAATGCATAGTAAGGACTAAACTTAGATAAAGAAGGAGTGTTACAGTTATAATGCAACCCAGTCTCAGTTATGAAACAGATATGGATTCTGAAGGTCAGGCAATTAGCATTCTTACTATTTCATCCCCTTTACCTTTCAATGACATAAAGTTTCACTTCTCTCCAAATGTCTTTCCTTAAACATAAAAATAAGGTCATAGTTTGGGATTCACAAGCAATGGTGCAGCAGTGCAACCTGCACTTCACCAGTTTTCTGATTGCACTGCTCCACCATCTAGTGATTCATAGTCATGCATATTTCCACAAGTGCAAAGTGATAATTTGCATAATTCTGAATCACACAGCTGGGCAGCTTCAGTATTGCACAGCTGAGCACCAGACCAACCTATAATATGAAGTAGTGTAAGTCCTAACATACAACTCACTGGCACAGACCTCTCCACCCCCTCCATCCAAATACACACATAGTGACAGATTCACGTGCACGTGCACGTGCACACACACACACACACACACACACACACACACACACACACACACACACACACACAATATAAATAAACAAATTAATGAATAAGCAAACAAGCAAACAAATGAATGAATGAACAGATAAATAAATGAAACACAAATATGTGCTTTTTTTTGCAACTTATACCAAATGATTTCAGATTCACAATGTATGCATTGTGCTATCACTGGGAGTCAGGCAGTCAGCATATGTATACTTTTTCAAAAATAAATATAGAGGCTAAATGCAGGTAAAGCAATCATCCATAACTAAAGCTACACTTGATCACCAGTCATCTAAGCAGCACGGTTATCAACAAATAAAAGCAGTTTTAATACTTAATTCCCTGTATGACTCACATGCTGTTTCATGGTAATTATTTATTTATTGAAGAAAGTAAAAAATGGCAATTGTGCTTTATACAACCTTCCTTTTTGTGTATCTGTAAGGTGTGCATGATGCAACATAAAAGGATGTTTTTTTGTTTTTTTTATTAAGTACTTCCACAAAAAATATGACAGAAAATATTAATAAATAAACCTATTAAAAATTAGGCCAATGAATGAAAGCATTAAATAATGCTAGGGGAGTAGGTTATACAGTATTTGCCCATCTGTACTTTTGTTAGACAACTCAGGCTTTACCCATATGATCTTAGTGGGTAAATATTGCATAACCCACAGTCTCAGCATTAGTTCTTCTTCTTTCAGCTTTTCCCGGTTAGGGGTCACCACAGCAGATCACCTGTCTGCTCATTACTGGCGGTGGTGTTTTACGGTGTCGAGTTGCCAGCCCAGCACCCAACCTTCCACGGAAGGCACACACATGCACGCACTCATGCCTAGGGCCAGTTTAGAGTACCCAATCCACCTACAGCATGTCTTTGGTATGTGGGAGGAAACTGGAGTACCCAGAGGAAACCCAAACAAACACAGGGAGGGCATGCAGACTCTGCACAGAAGGCACCCCAGCCGAGGATCGAAACGGAGAGCCTCTTACTGTGAAGCGACAACGCTAACCGCTGCACAACCGTGGCTGCCCAGTCTCAGCATTAGTTACTGATTAAATAATCTTACGTGAGTCTAATACTGTTACTATCAATGTCCAGCCTTTTAGGGTAACTAGAAACCTTTACCTCTTCAAAAAAAGATCCTATACCTTTAACTTAAAGCATGTAACTTAAAGCATGAGACCTTGATGTCAGACATTGTTGACTGACTGTAATCCTTGGTGATTTACCAGAAAATCAAAAAGCATACGAGGAACAGGGCATAAATATGAAGCAAAATCAGGGGTGGGATGCAAAGTTCTGGACAGCTGAAAGATATGAATATAAGCACTATTCTGAAATGCACTGATTTCAACAAAAACCTCTTTCAGACATTTGCACTCTGTGCATATTTTAGTTACCCCCTGAGTTATACTGTTTTATGTTTCCTATATACTTTATACCCTATGTACTAACTCTGGGTACTTGAGACCCTGGACTGTTTTGTGATACTTAGCTGGTCAATTATTCCCAAACATGCAGATGACAGGGAATGTATGCAAAATGCTTCCACAATCTTGTCTACTTAAATTGACAGATATCCGACATTAACTTTCTTGCTGTACTTAACTGTTTTCTGCCTAAACACAGATTTTCCAGCATTTATTGTGATTTAAAAGCTTGTTTTTTCACATATTGTAATTATTTGACTGCCTGCACTTTTAAAAAGTTGTTTTTTGTTTAAATAATTTGTTTAACTATTGTAGGCTACACACTAAAGTGTGATATCATTTTCTGATCGTTTGTAGTTATTTAAAGTTGTATTTTTTACTGTTTTTTGCTTATCTTTTCAAAAAAACAAAACAAAAAAAATTACTTGTTTCCTGCCTTTCTAAGCTAGTATAGTCCAGTTTTTGGGCTAGTGCTGAATTCAGGGCTGTGATACTAGTTTCTGAGTTGCCCATACCTTACTTGGATAGAAGGAAGTTATTCTGTCACCTGTGAGAGAGGGGAGCTTTGAGCAACTTATCTGATCCTGGAGGAGTAGTTCCAGCCCAGAGGTTAGTAGTTTATTGGCCATTTTGAGCTAATTTCTATCTCTTTCATTTCCCTACTATAAAACCCGCATTTGCACGGTTTTGCGCACCGGACAGCTCTGGTTAGCTACGGTTAAATTATTCCCGGCTCCATTAAGTCTCCTCTTCAGTTTTTCCTTTGAAACTAGTCTAACTCTAAACCTAAGCACTCAAAAAGCATCTTACAGCCCAGCACTTACTTAGACCTAATAGCAAGCACTAATATACCCTGACATTGATTGCCCAGCAGGGCAAGGCTCTTTATTCACCCCTCACCAACCAAGCGACTAAGCAGCTCACCCTACTATTCAGGCATGACCAAAGAGCAATTTCAGGTGCACCCTCCAGTCCAGCTGGTGAATCTGGGTATCCTGAGGTAATGTTACAACTGCCTCATGTATACAGACAACCCTCTCCTCCTACCACGAAATGCTAACATATGCGAGAGATGCACTTATACAGCCAAACTGGAAGCTAAGCTGTCTCCACCCAAGACTGCAACAGACAGTTAAGAGGATAAGTTTAACACTTGCACCACACCTCCAGCCGCACACAGACTTAGAAAAACAGCACTGGCAAAAAATACACATAAATACACAAAATCATACTCGGAAGCTCTAAATAAAAACCTGCAAAAGCATCAGAGACCTCCAAAGCAGACATCCAAACAACCTACACTTCCTGTCACAAATCAGACAACACATAAAACACAAAATCAGTGTGCCACACAATCACAGCCCTTAAGGCAAAATAACATACCTAACACACTAGTAATAGGTGACTCTATAGTCAGGCACACTGACGTCCCACTCACTAAGCTGGACAATCAGAAGGTTACTGTTATCTGCCTGTCGGGAGCCAGAATCCGCCACATAACACAAGCACTCAGGTCACTCCAGAACAAGTACAAATATGACTCTGTCATTGTTCATGTTGGTGTGAATGACCTGAGATGTATCTCCCTGAACTACATGAAAAGAGACATGGAAGAGCTCTCTGATCATGTAGCCAGGCTGGTATGACCCTGACCCTGAGTAGCATCTTGCCCTCACCAAGAATGATACCTCAGTATAAAGAAAAAATGATCAATTTCAACAATTGGCTAAGCTTCTGGTGTCATTCAAAAGGGATCCAGTATCTGTCAGCCTGGGACCACATGCTCAACAAGCCGCTTTGTTTTGCAAGAGATGGCTTGCACCTGTCACCCCTAGGCCTTTGAATACTGGCCAAGGCTCTTGCTGCCCCCATAGTGCCTTTTTTAGGCAAGGCTCAAAAGTCAAGCCCACCTCCGTAAACAGCACAATTAACAAAAAACTGAGGGTTATGCTATACAACGCCAGGAGTTTAAATCTCAAAATGCATGCACTTGAAGCACTCCTCAGTATGGAGGACATCGACATCTGTGCAGTAATTGAAACCTGGTTCAAGGCTCCAGAGAGCACCCCAGCACTACCGGGCTACAACTCATACCACAGGTTTTGGCCACAGAACACAGACAGAAACACAAAAGGAGGGGGTGTGTCCATATTCATCAAGGATACCTACAGCTCCAGGTTAGTGGCGCAGCATGATACCTCTGAGATCATCCATGTGCAACTAACATCGGGCAAATCTGCAACGCAAATTGTGGCCTGCTACAGATCACCCTCCATGACCCAGGACCAACACTCCACCTTTCTGGAGACACTGGAAAACATGAAGGTCCTACCGAACACCCTGATATTGGGCAATTTCAATTACCCTACCATTCACTGGGAAAACTACTTGAGTACAAACTCCGAGGCCCAGCACTTCCTGGAATTCATCAGCTCAAACACCCTGGATCAGCTGGTAAACTCCCCTACTAGAGGTGAAAACATATTGGACCAGGTCATCACCAACATGGGCAACAGGTGTTCCACACCGGAGGTCAACCCTTCACTGGTTAGATCAGACCATAAACTAATCACTCTGGTTGTCCACAACCCAGCACCACCCCCAACTAAGGAAACCACAGTAAAAAACTTTTTTTAAAGCAAGCTTCACCTTACTTAAGACAGAGGTGGTAAGTTTCACAGCCCCCACGCTAAAGGATAATGCTGCCCAAGATGCAGAAACCTTTACAAATGCACTCTATGAGCACCTACAAGGATGCATGGATCATGCTATCCCTAGCAAAACAAAGACTCACTCCTCTAAGAGAAGGAAACCAGTTTGATGGACCCCTGCCTTAAAAAGGCTAGTTCAGAAAAAAGCAAATCCCAAGAAGGAAAGACATCCCTGATCAGTATCAGTATGAAACTAAGGTCCCTCATGAAATCATCCAAGGCTAACTTCAAAAGAAAAATAGCCAAGGATTCAAAAGATAACCACAAAGCCTTCTTTAGCTATGTTAAGAATCTAAGTGGCAACTTGCAGATATGCACTGAACTAGTGCAAAATAGCACAAAATATGCTGAACCTACTGATATTGCCAACATCCTGGTAGATAGATTCAGTGCAAACTTCACCCCCCCCACCTCCAAAAGGGCCCACAACAATACTGAAAAAGTGTAGTGTCCCAAAAATCACAGACACACAGGTGAAAACAGCGATTTCAAAAGCCAAAAACACAGTATCAATGGGACCAGATGGTGTCCCAGAGGCTGCGTCTTGCACGAACTACAGAATGAACTAACCCCCCACCTAAACACGCTGTTCAAAGTCAGCCTCTCCACAGGCTATGTGCCCATAGAATGGTGCACAGCAATGGTTATTCCTCTCCACAAAGGAGGAGCCACAACTGACCCTGGTAACTATCGCCCCATAAGCCTGACTAGTCTGGTCTGCAAGGCTATGGAGCGCATCATCATGGAACTCATTAACAAAGACATTGGGAACCTCCAAACATTTGACCCGACCCAGTTCGGCTTTGTTAAGGGTAGATCATGCTTACTAAACCTGGTTGACTTCTTTGAGACAGTCACCAAGGCCATAGATGAGGGAAAGGTGGTTCACACAGCCTACCTTGACCTCGCCAGGGCTTTTGACACCATTCCCCACTCTGGTATTACAGAAAAACTCACCAGCCTGAACATAAACCCCTACGTCATGAGATGGGTTGCCAAATGGCTTACAGACAGAACTCACATGGTAAGAATAGCGGGCTCCAGGTCCGACTCTAAACCAGTCACAAGTGGTATCCTGAAAGGCTCAGTCCTGAGACCCCTACTGTTCGGCATATACTTCTCAGAAGTACAGGCAAACCCAGGAGGACTATGGCTAACCAAATTCGCCGATGACTGCAAACTGGGAGCCATAACTGACGCTCCGGCTGACACAGACATCCTCCAAAAGGGCCTTACTGAGACGGGCACCTGGTGTCAAAGTCATGGCCTCAAACTAAATGCCAAAAAATGCATAGTCATCCCATTTGGGAAAAACAAAACACCCACAAATTACCACATAGGTGGCACCCCCCCTTTATACAGAAGAGGTAATAAGAAATCTGGGGACCCAGGTAGATAGTAATCTCTCCTTTGACAATCATATTGCCAAAGTAGTTAGGAAATCCTTCTATGTAGCCCATCTAATTACTAAAGGGTTCGCATCTAGAAATAAAGAGGTTATAGTGCCCCTCTGCTCGTCACTCATTAGACCCATCATAGAGTACAATGCCCCATTTGGGATGTAACTCACAAGACACTTCCAACTGCTGGAAAGACCACAAAAGTACCTCAGTAAGAGGATTACTGGCCTCAAACATATGTCCTATGCAGCCCGACTGAAAAAACTCCGGCTGTACTCAGTGGCATATCGCTTACTCAGAGGTGATCTGTGCCTGACTTACAAAGCCATGTCCAACTCAGCATTGATGGACATGCTCCGCCTAAAGAAATCTAAGTCACTGCGAGCCACGCGTGCTAGTGAGCTAAACCTCACCACAACAATAAATAGAACATGCTGGAGGGATAGATTCCTGTCACAGAGACTCCCCATGCTTTGGAACAAAATTCCAAATTATATCAGGCAGAACCCCTCACTAACACTCTTCAAGAGAAACCTTGACGAGTGGATGGGTAACAGAAAATACACTCCTGGTATCACTTCATTGGCTCTGCTTGTCAGAAGATCAGTTAATTAATCAATGGGGCAGCGAAAGCCGACACACTCTGGCTAGGCTTATAAATGCCCTCAGGCAGATAGCCTAGTACCTACCTATAAACCTATAACAGGGGAAATTTGAGAGCTATCCGACATTAACAGGAGAAATTCTCCAAAATTAACTGGGGAAAATCTCCAAATTTTGCTAATTTTTTTCAATCCACAGAGATGGATGAGACTTTTAACATAAAGTTACAAAAAATAAGTGATGCATTTGATATTCACAAATATCCATTCCAGTGAGGTACATTTATTTTTGCTTAGTTAGCCATTCTTATCAGGGCAAGTGCTTGGAGAAGTTATTGGTGTGTCAGATCCTTTGAGTAACTGGCCTGGAAGCACACATAAGTACACTGTACTGGGATTTTATGCCTAGGTGAGAAAGCATCTCAGCTGTTGTGCTCCGTACTATAATTCTAGCCTAGCTGAAACTATTACTTTTCACAGTACTGGAGTCAAGGTCTTCTAGAACCATAATTGTCAGAAACATGACCCACTACCATTTATCAGCCTTAGTTATATCAATATATTAGAGCGGATCTTTTCTTCCTCAGAAATGACCTTTAATTGTACAGGCTGCATTTCATGTATTGCACAGGGATTACATTTCTCATCTGGTTTAATAGTACCTATAAAGAAGAACAGATAGGAATCAACATCAACTTAAAATTATAATCTAAAGGAGCTTGTTGTGAGAACAGTGATTTTAGCTCAGACGTTTCTCAGCTGAGGAATCAGAAAATATAATACAAGTTGTTCTTGCAAAGGCTGACTTTCCTTGTACCCACTGATGCTTTCCACCTAAAGTCAAGCTACTGCAGCTCAATAACTCTTCCGGCAACAATGATTTTAAGACAGACTTAGTTTTGCATACTGTTTTCATTGCATCGCACTTCTCCTATAAATCCTTATCTCAATAGGTATACTCAGCAAGTAGGAATATGATTTGTAAAGCTATGATTCATTTCCATTTCCCCAAACATTGTGTTTCCTCCTTCATGTGGAAGGGCCTGGCTGCCAAATGTATTTAATTGCAGTCAAATTGAAAAAAGAGCATGTTTGTTTGCAAAATTTAAATTATTTGCCAATTTCTATCACTATTCTTGAAATCCATATTTATTCTGTAGATGACTGGAAATCCATAAAGCTTGCCTTTATCCAGTCATTAATGTCATCTTTCAGGTCCTTTAGCTAGGTTTTCTGTACAGAAGTGTGATGCTATTGGCTCATGACTACATTTTATGCCATGAATCATGGTTTTGTGTTTCTGGCATCGTTCTGCAAATGTGGTCATTGCATGCATATTTGCACCTAGGCAGGGTGCACATTTATTCCTGCACAAGATCACCTTTTTTAACCATACAGTTTGCTAGTGTACATTGGTTCTTGTATGCAGGGCTATTGTTAGCATTTTGAGGGGCCACAGCAAGTGTCAAGTTGGGAGCCCCTGGATACTTCCAGTCTAGGTATCATCCTGTCACTGCTACCCCTCCTAAACATTCTTTTAGTTCATGCTGCAGATTTTTAGGAGAAGTATGCACAGACTTAACTGTAGCTACAATGTTCTTACATTATGACAGGCCGGTGTACCACACAATGTTGGCCCACCTTACAGGGACTAGCATTTAGTTGCACTGATGATACATTGCAATAACCTTATGTAGAGGGCTGGCCTTAAGGGAAATGATACTCTATGCAAAGAGCTCCATGGTGTTCCCATTGACTTCACCGTCCCCCTGCCTACATCATCCTAGCTACCTCCATTCCCTCCATCATGCACTACCCATATCATACACTTTGCTTTTTTCTTCCCATTTTTATATTTTTCCTTTTTCTTTAACTTTTTCAAAGACTCAATGACTTTTTATATGCTCTGAAGTATACTTTAACATTTTTTTGTTTACTCATTTTTCATTCATTGATGGTTTGAACAAAAATTATGATTAAGTGATTAAGTATTGTTCAGCTTTATTTTTCTTTGCATTTTTTCAATACTTGGCCAAGATAGCATGGTAATAACTGTGTAGGAAGTAACTCAATTAAGCTGGGAGTCTGGGGACCATTGGGTTTTAGATGCTCTGAGGTACGTAACTTTTGATCCAGTGGTGGACTAAATAAAAACCATTAGTAAAAAAAATCAGCCATATTTTTTTTTCTTTCAGGAAAGATATGTTATGCCCAAGACTTAATGTTCAAAACAGACAAAATATTAGCTCACAATAAACTTACAAGACTTAATGTTTATGAAGATACTTAAATTCTGTCTGGGAATACTGACTGTCTCCCCATCCCAAAAACGATTGCCACTGTCTGCATCCCTATGGTGTCAGATTGAGGTGAAAGTAGAGGTTCAAATGGCCAGAGTCATCTATTTCAAGTAACTTCTCTAATACATGTCATGCCTCCTCACCCCTACATCTCAAAGGCAGTCAGCTGTATACATGTCTGATATACCCATAAGAAAAGTGAGAAAAAAATGATCACAGTAATATATTTCAACTTGTTGATCCAATACAGTACATTGCCTTTACACAGACTATACTAACCTTCTTTGCACACCTCTGTAGTCTGTGAGAAAAGTAAAAGAAACAATGAGTTTACTTTCCCCAATTCTAAACAAGCTATAATGACCTCCTGTGTACATGCATGAAGTTTGATTCTGAAACAAATTAAAGAAATAATGACAACTCCATCCACATCTCACATACTAGCTAAAGCAAACCACTGGATACACCTCTGAACAGGGACAGTTTTAGAATGGGTGTGGTTGAGGGCAGAGGCTACCACTAAGTCCTTGTCAAAATCAATTTATGCTGTCCGAGGTGTGTGGGCCGCTAGACCCCTAGAAGCTCTAAAGGTTTGAATGATCTGTGATATAATTTATTTTTGAAAGATAATTACTTAGTAACTGCATTTTTTACAACCACCAGAAGTCGTTTATGTATGACCACCATTATTGTGTAAGCACAGATAAAAAGCAGTGATAATTTTGCACACACACACACACACACACACACACACACACACACACACACACAAATGCATGTACATTCAGCTTCAGAGAAATTGGAGGAATGTCATTTCACCTACTGTATGTCTCTGAGGTGTGGGAGGAAACTACAGAACATCACTAAATACATAGAGAGACAGTGAGGGCAGGTATACTCCTCTCAGAAAAAGCCACAGCCAAGAACTCAACCAGAAAATAGCACTGTGAAATGGCAATGCTACTCAATACACAATTATGGCAGCCCTCTACACATCTTCTTCCTGTCAAATCACCAAAGTTAGCTACCTATCATGTGTAAGGTCTATGTGTGCGATGGTAAGTGAAAGAAAGTATGGCCAACTTGTTACACTCCTCCATCTGCATGCAAGTATAATAGCATTACAGATGATATTTGTGATAGAGAGTGAAAGAAATGATAGCCGGCTTGTTACTCTTGCACTGTAGCCCCCCTCCCTTCAACACCCACAGACAAACATCATCTCAGCTTTCATAGAATGTTTCTGATTTTGTCATATTTTTGGCCTGTCCCTTGAAAAACTTTGATTTGCTGGTAAATAATTTGATCACTTGCTTATAACTGCCGTGCTGTCTTCCAGTCATCCCAAGCTGAAGATATCTCTATTTCATGTTTTTTTTCAGTCTGGAATTTTCCAGTGTAAGGAGCCACTGTAAAGTCAGCTCTGTTAGGACACTGAAGTAAAACCTAGACTATGACATAGGCAGCCTGAGTTCAGATAGTAGCTCTGGCATCTGTTGGAGTTAGGAAGGGGAGGATGGCTGCACAATCCATGGAAGGAGGCAAGCAAATTAGGTGATGGGGTTCAATAAATGGGTGTACCATCCATGGAAGGAGACAGGCAAACTGGGTGATGGGATACCATAATACATTCATAGGTTCACAGGTAAGTACTAGACTAGCTGCCCCAAGGGCCATTTTAAGTCATGACAATTTCCCTTTTGGTGCGTGAATTAACCCATCCCATTTGGGGTTAGATTATCCTCACCCATCCCTTGGTCAATAATTATACATTATCCCTAATGAGAATAACTGCATTCATACCATAGGTAACTTGAGTGACCCATGCATGGGATAAAGCATTTAGGAACTGCTTCTGTCTATTAGTAGTACACAGGGCAGTTCTGGGGTAAATTTTCTGTTTCCCATCAATAGATCCATGTTGCATGTGAATATGGAGGGATTATGTCCCTTAAAGGAAGAGGTGGCACACTATGAAACAACTTTTGGGAATGTGCACAGCTCACCAAGCTGCTTCTATAGTTGTCTTCTTTCTGGGAGGAGCATGGAGCATGCACTCATACAAGGAAGGCATAGTGATCCTGACAAGGATGCAAATAGTCTGCTCTGTGGGAGGATGGAAGCATGTACTCATACAGAGAAGGCATAGTGATCTTGACAAGGATGCAGATAGTCATCATTGTGGGAGAAGCATGGAACATGCACTCATACAGTGAAGTCACTGTGATCCTGACAAAGACATAGATAATCTTCACTGTGGGAGTATGTAAGCATGCACTCATACAGGGAAGGCATACAGATCCTGAAAAGGATTGTAGATCACATGTACCCTCCCCAAGGGAGGAGGTAGGCCAGAAATCTTCCTGTTTTTCTCTAACCAGAGACTGCCCAGGCTATGGAATAGACTTCCCATACATATCAAACAGAGCACCTCACTGGCCCTCTTCAAGAGAAATCTTGATGTGTGGATGGGAAATAGAATATTCACCCCAGGGATCACTCCAGTGGCTCTACTCGACAGAGGCACTGGGAATTAAGGTCATGTGGCACAATGCCAGGGTAATCCCATGGGCTTGGCTTGTAAAGGCTCCAGGGCCATTAGCCTAGTACACACCTATGAACCTAAACAAAAAATCCCAGATAGCTTCCTCTATGATGGCACCTGTAGCTGATGGCAAAAAAGAATGAACAGTTCAACCAGAGAAAAACAGGAAGACGATGATGATCAACAAAGAATGGTAGAGAAAAAAACATATAGCGAGGGAAAAACTACTATAAATCCTCCTTATGTGGACCAAGAAGTATTTTCTTGGATATGTTATATTAGACTTTGAAAGAGTTCCAGAAGGTCAATTGTTTAGTGAAAACTTAACTTTGGTGTATACTGGTATTTACTTATAAATGAGTGAGATGTAAAAGTGTCTTGAAAGGTTTTTAAAGATTCAGTTTTTATTTAATGTATTTGTGAATACTGCTCCCTTATGAATGATATGGATACAAGGGGAAATAAGATCTTATTTGGATGATTTGAAAAATGGGTATGGCTCCTGCTGGCAATGAAGCACAGGCAGGTAAATACCTGAGTGTGAGACCCAGATGTCCTGATATTAATTAATGACTCAGGTACTGGGAATGAAAGTGAGGGGCTGATACTGGCTGGTATTTTCAGGGTGATGGGTGGCAGCTCAGTGCCAAACGGCTGACACCCAGCATGGGTTGGGTTTCTGAGCAAATGCTTAATTAGGACTGGAAGCAATCAAACTCCAAGCACTGCATATGAGCTCCAACAGGTGATGGGAATGATGGGAATGATGGGAATGATGGGAATGCTCAGAAGTGTGTATGCCAAAAGGAGCTTGCACTGGGGGGGGGGGGGGGGGCTTCTGTTTCCTTCAATGGCACAAGTGAGGAATGAAGGGTAATGAGAAATTGTAATTGCTGTCAGTATACAGCCTTTCATGACCAGCTGTTTTCCATGGAAAATTAATTGTGTGGTCAGGTCACTGGAAGGCTAATGGTCATCGGACAATAGTCAGAAAAAGACATAAAATAGATCTGTTTCCCCAACGCATATTGTTGGCCACCAGTTTTGTGAAGTTTGCTTGAATAATGCTTTTCTCACACTGGGCTGGACAGAGTCATTCTAGACAGGATTAATATCATCTCTCAGCCTAAGGATCATAAGTCTCAGTGTCCATGTTGCTAACTATTAGGATCATCAGATCAAAGGAGGTTACTAGGCTAATGGCCCTGGGGCCCTTACAAGCCTAGCCAAGAAATTATCCCCAAAAAAGAACCCTCAGTCAGCACCTGTCACCCCTGTCAATGAGGGACAAAGGTGGAACACCTGGGCCAAATTTGTGGTTTCCCATCCACTCATCAAGGTTGTGCTTGAAGAGGGTCAGCAAGGTACTCTGTTTGACATGTATGGGAAGACTATTCCAGAGATGGGGCAGCCTCTGGGAGACAAACCTCTCTCTCCAGCAGGTTTTGCTGATGTCACATATTAGATTTAGGCCTATTGAGCAGGTAATGCTTGAGGATTTAGACTTACAGATATGGAGCATCTCTAGTACGACAGAGTCTGATATTGCCTTGTAGGCGAGACACAGGTCAGCTCTGAGCAATCTGTATGATACTGAGTAGAGTGATAGTGATTTCTGATTGTCCATGTAGGACAGGTGTTGGATGCCATGGATTCTCTTTGTGAGGTATTTCTGTGGCCTTTCCAGTTGGTGCAGGTGTTTGGAGAGGTACATACCAAACGGGGCGTTATACTTAATTATAGGTCTATTGAGGGAGGAGTACAGAGAGGTAATAACCTCCTTTTTTCTGAATGCAATCCCTTTACTTATGAGATGAACCAAGTAAAAGGCTTTTCTGACCACTGCCGCTACATGATGGTCGAATGTGAGATTGTTGCCAAGCAGAGTACCCAGGTGTCTCACCACAGGTTGAGTGCTTAGGGGGTTGCCGTTGATGTGGTAATCAGCAGGGGCTGTGATTTTTCCAAATGGTATGATAATATATTTTTTGCATTTAACATAAGGCCATGACTTTGGCACCAGTTATTTGTAGCTGTGAGACCCTCATGCAGTATGTTAACATCATTTGGGGAGTCAATGATGACACCCAACTTACAGTCATCCGCAGGCTTGTCAGTCACAGGCCCTTTGTCTTTGCCTGGACCTCTGAGAAGTAGATGCCAAACAGTAGGGGTCCCAGGACAGATCCCTGGGGAACACCACTAGTGACAGGTCTGCTGTCAGAGGTGATGGCACCTATTTTGACCTTGTGGGTTCTATCTGTAAAACAGTTGGCCACTCATCTGCTGAGATAGGGATTAACACAAAGTTGTGTTAGCTTTTCGATGATGCTCGAGTGGGGGATTGTGTCAAAGGTCTTGCCCAGGTGAAGGTAAGCTGTATGTACTGACTTTACCTCATCCAGGGCCTTGGTGACAATCTCAAAAAAGTCAACTAGGTTCAATAGGCAATATCTGCCCCTGACAAATCCGAACTGAGTGGAGTCAAGTGCTAGGAGATTGCCTATATCCTTGTTTATGAGATCCATAATAATACACTCCATGGCTTTACAGATCAGACTTGTTAAGCTAATAGGGTGATAGTTTCCCAGTTCAGTAGTGGCACCAACTTTCTGCAAAGGGATACTAATGGCAATACTCCAGTCTACTAGAATGAAGCCTGTAATTAGGCTGTGGTTAAACAGGGTGCTCAATGGTGAAGCTAGTTCTTGCTGGAGATGGTGCAGAATTCAGCCTGGAAGACTATCAGGTCCCATAGAAGCTGTGTTCTTTGCCTTGTATATGGCATTTAACACTTGATCTATGGAGATGTGATGTGTGGGACAAGTATCAGGGATGTTGACTGGGTCTTTGGGGGGCAGTAGGGGGGTAAAGTTTGCACTGAACCCATCAGCTAGCAGGTTGGCTAAGTCAACAAGATCAGTGTAAGTAGTACCATTAAGTACTAATTCAGAACAAACTTGGACTTTGCCATGGAGGTTCCTAATGTAACTGAAAAAGGACTTGTGGTTTCTCTTTGTTTTGGAGGCTAGTTTTGACTCATAATTGGCTTTGGAGGTTTCACTAGTGATCTAATTTGCTTGTTGAGGCAGAGGAGGGAGTTTTTCCAATCTGGAATTTCTTTCATTTTACACTTGGACAACAGTTTCTTTTTTTTGTTGTAAAGCCTGTTGATAGAGGATGTCCACCAGACAGGTTTGTGTTTCTTTGAGGAGCAGGTTTTAGTTCTGTTGGGTATGGCTGAGTCCATGCAGTTGTACAAGTGTTTGTATACTGCACTGGCGTACTGTTCAACATAGTTGTCTGCATCCTCTGAGGGGGGGGGCAGTGGTGTGAAGTTGCAGATACCCTCCCTTAGGAGGTTGTAGTCAGCTTTTGAGAAGTTTTTTAGCCTGGTAATGGCTGGAGAGGGGTTGAGTGGGATAGAAACTTCGAATGAGACAGACTGATGATCTGATCTCACCAGGGAAGAACATACTATGGGAGTGGTGCAGTGGTCACCCATGTTGGTGAGAGCCAAGTCCAGTATGAATTTCCCCTTGTAGGGGACGAAACCAACTGGTATAGTGCATTAGAACTGATGAAGTCAAGGAATCATTGGGTGAGTGCATTAGTGCAGGAATAGTTCACCCATTCTATGGTGGGGTAGTAGAAGTCGCCAAGGTTCAGGGTGTTAGTGGGTACCTTGATGGACTCAAGTAGGTCCAGGTAGGAGGAGTGCGTGTCCTGAGTCATAGAGGGGGGGTCTATAGCTGACTATAACTTGAATGGGTGTCTTGCCAACTGTCAATTGCACCTGGAGTAATTCCAGTGCGTCATGCTGGTAAACCACTTTGGAAGGATGCTTGTCCTTAATGAAGATAGAGACTCCACCACCCTTAGACTTTCCAACCTCATTTTGGGGTAGGAACGTGTGGAATGAGGTATAGCCTGGTAAGGCAAGGGTGTTCTCCGTAGCCCTGAACCAAGTTTCCGTGACTGCACAGACATCGGCATCTTCCAGTGTGAGGAGAGCCTCCAGTGAGTACATTTTCAGGTTAAGGCTCCTTGCATTGAACAGCATGACCTTCAATTTGTTTTTTGACAGATCTTTTACGTTGGAAGATTTGTCTTTGGGACATTGCCTAAAAAAGGCACAATGGGGGAGGCAAAGTCTTGGCCAAGATCCAGAACCCCAGGAGTGACAGGTGGAGATCATCTCTGGCAAAGCATCAAGGCCTGTCAACTATGTCATCCTAGGCAGACAGATACTGGATCCCCCTGGAAAGACACCAGAAACTAAGCCAATTGTTGAAGTCAATAATTTTTTGTTGGTATTGTGGTATAATTCTTGCTGAAGGTAGGATGCTGCTTACGGCTAGTGTCATACCTACCTGGTGGCCATACTTTGAGAGCTCAATCATGTCTCTCTTCATGTAGTCCAATGAAGTATGTTTCAAGTCATTCACCCCAAAATGGACAATGACAGAGTAATACTTGCACCTGTTGTGGAGAGACTTAATTGCATGCATGATGTGGTGGATTCTGGCACCAGACATACAACTGACCATGACCTTCTCCTTGTCAAGCCTGGTGAGGGGGACATCAGAGTGTGTCTCAATATTGAGTCACCAATGACTAGTATGTTTGGTTTATTGTTACGCCTTGTGGGTTGCATTGCTTTATTGTTATGCCTAATGGGCTGTGTTTGTGAGACACTGGTGTGTTGACTGCTGTGTGCGATGTGATTGGGATTGTGTGTGGAATGTTTGTGAGTGTGTTTTGAGGGTTTCTGATGTTTAGGTAAGTTTTTGTTGAGGACCCCTGCATAGGTGGGTATGTGACTCTGTGATGTGGTTGGTGTGGTGTGGTTGGAGTGGTGTTTGTGCTGGCAATCTCCTCTTTGTCAGGAGTACTGACTGTGGTGTTAGATAACATGGATTCCAGCTTACTGATGTAGCTGTATCTCTCACAAGTAGAAGAATTACATGCTAGAAGAAGGGGACTGTCCGTGAACATGAGGCAGTTGCTACACTGTCTCAGTATGCCCATATTGACCAGACTGGCAGGGGAATATTTACAGTCAAAAAGCTTGAGGACCGCTCTCTGAAGTTATTTATTTAACTTTACTTTCTTGACCAGGTTAACCTTACTGGGCAGGGCCCATTTTCGGAGGGGGGCCTGGAATAATATGCAGCACAATAACCACAATGATCAAAACAATTACAAACTTAGCATGAACAGTATTATACAATAGCAATCCTAATAAATCTAAAAATAAGTAATTCAACAGAAATGGCAAGTCAACAGAGAAAGGTATTGAGTTGAGTTTTCCTAATATTTAATGATTTGTAGTGGAGTTTAAAATTTAAAACATATAAAAATGTATGAAGAAAAAAGGTGTGTGTGCATGTGTGTGTGTGTGTGTGTCCGTCCGCATGTGTGTGTGTGCGTGTGTGTGTGTGTGTGTGTGTGTGTGTGTGTGTAAAATGCAAATTGTATGTCAGGAAAAGAAATTGGTGGGTGAAAGATATCTAAGAAATAGCTATAGCCATCAGCTTGTGAAAGGTAGTTGAAGAAATAGGCACTACAGGTGAAGTAGAAAAGTTGTGGACAGAGATAGTGAAAGTACAAAAAAGTGAGACAGAATAGAAAAGGTAGTGATACAATGTGCTAGTGTAATATGACAGTGAACTTTGCAAGTCAGATTAGAGGGAGACGTTAATTGTGAAACATTTCTCTAATATTAAGGTGACAGCATAGTTAGAACTGGTTACAGTGTATTTCTAAACAAGTATATTTGTATATGACTATTTTCTTTAAACCTTTTTGGAAAGACAGTTAAGGACTTAGAGTAACCAGAAGTTTCTTTCTTATAGTATTTTTAATGTTATTTTTTTTAGATTACTTGACCTGCAGTTAGCTCCAAATGTTACATAAACAAGACACACACTCTTCAAATAAAACAGGATCTGCCATTGCTCTAAACACACAATAATCACCCCCTAAAGTCTTTTTGCACTAAAAACAAACACAACTTTACATTTTCTGAAAATCCCTTGTTTTCTTTCTCAGAGATGTTTGTCTTAAAGAACATTGCACCTTTTCCAAGCAGATTGTATGCTTAGTTGTAAAGCTGCAAAATGAAGCATTGGATTGGGGGAATTAATAAAGTGGATCATTTCATGGAACAAAAGCATCTTTGGTTCATTGAAACATTGCATTGTGCATCATTCAGGCAAATCCAGAAGTCTTTCTGACCATGGCACCAAGTTTCTGCTCAAAGTTAAATTTGCTTTGTCATAATGTCCCAAGCTCTCAAATAAAACATTCAGTTTTCATAGGTTGTTACTGTGATTTTGTAGTCAGGTTCATTTTTCTTCATCTCAAATTTCATTATGCTGCATTCTTTTGATATTTAAAGTTGGCATTCATTCACTCATCTCATCTCAAGATTAGGTTACATACCTCTTCACGTATTACCTTCAAATATTACTAAGTGTGTGGCTATCTGTAAATTGAATTATCTAAATTTACTACCCTTCCTTGAAATCAGAGTAAGATTCCACTGAATAGCTGGTCTTTTTACAAACTTGTTTTATGCATCAAGCAGAAGCCATACTTGGAATTGCTTTCTTCTGTTAGTATCTACTGTCTAACACATTGACTAATGTATCTATTGACATTTATCAACAAAAATCCTTATGGATATTATTCTAAGATTTTGCCAAGTGTAGGGAGGACACATATACTATAAAGCTTTCATCTAATGGATCTGTAACTTTCAGAAAATGATACAAGATACTGGAGACATGATGTACCATTAACAACTCCATACAGTGAAGGTCAAGTGTATTTATATAGCATATATCATGGACAGAAGTAGGTCAAAAACTGAAAAAGAGAGCTGGGTACACAAGACTCAGGATAAAAAAGTGTCCAATCCTGGTAGGTGCACTGGTGCCAGGACAGGAAAAGATGACAGTGTAGAATCCTCAAAATATGGAAACATTCCTACAATGGGGCCAGGTCAGACCCAGGAGGAGGATGCCCCCCCCCCCCACCCATTGCAGAAGGAAGTAGCAGTCCACAAAAATCACAAAAACTGCTATGCCAAAGAAGAGCCATAAAGACGATAAAGTGGACTATTGAGGACAAGAAAGAAATTATGTATTGTTACTATTATGCAAACAGCCCAGAATTTCCAGACACAAGATATACAAAATGATTAAGAGAGAAATTACAGGAAAGAAAAATACTTCCGCAAGAAAAACTGTCAGAAGCTTCAAATGAAAATCTGTGTTCATTAATATAACAGATTTGTGAAAAACAGTAAATAGATCAAGAAACCTTGATCTGTTTGGAAAAAGAAGCATCTGAGGAAGTACGAAAATATAAACAACAAAACCAAGAGATATTTGAAAAATATAAAAAAGAAATATGGACATGGGAAAGAAAGAGAAATTTGATATGGTGCAATATTTATGCAAAGGAGAAAGACAAATTAATCAACGTAAAGAAGGCAGCCCCAAAGATACTTGAAGAGAAATACATTGTGCAAAGGCACCTGGCTATCGAAAATTTCACAATAAAAAAATATCAAAAAGATGGAACATAGAAAAGAAGATAAGCAAAGCAGAAGTTAAAAAAATAGAAGTTGAAGTTATGGAGTATTTGCAAAGTGAAGGATTTGATGTAGAAGGTCTAACACAGGTTACATCAAAGCAGGGTGGAGTGAGTCCCCAAAGCAGGGAGAAACAGGAAGATTATGAAACATCTGAAGAAGACATATGGGCATGGGAAAGAAAGGGGGATTTAATTTGGTGTGATATTTATGCAAAGAAGAAAGCAAAACTAACCAATACCAAAAGAGCAGCACCAAAGTTATTTGAAGAGAAATACAGGCAAAAGAATCTGGACATGAAAAACTTTACAATACAAAAAATAAGAAGACAAAAAGGAAAAGTAGTAAAGGAGTTTAGTAATGGAGAAGTCAAAGAAATAGAAACTGAGGTTATGGAGTACCTGCAAAGTGAAGGATTTGGTGTAGAAAATCTAATTCAGAAAGCACCACAACAGGATAGAGTAATAGATATACAGATTAAGGTGAAATCAGTGGAACAGGAAGCAATTGATCAGGTGCCATATGAAGATGATTTGGAACCATCCACAGGAAACCAGTATAAACATTCACTAGAAGCTAGACAGCAAGTGAAGGAACAGGAAACTGTGGAAACTCTGATGCAGTCAATGTTGAGGAGTGATAGGCCATGGAGTTCCCATATGATAGAGCAACGGATGATTCAGGATGAAACTGAAGGGAATGTGCCACAGGAATATGCTAAAGAACCTTCTATAGAATGCCCACAGGGACTGGAAAACAAAGGATGTGCCCTCAGTTTAGAAGAAATTGAGCTAAGAGAAGAATTGCCTGATTTAATAGACATGGACAGATATATCAAAGACCAATGAAAGAAATAGTCTGCAGAAGGTTAATAAAACCCAAAAAGTCAGAAGTCTGATAAAACAAATGAACACAGTAATTAGGACTGTCCATAGAGATCCGTGTGATATAACAGAAGCAAACAGGATATAATACTGTGCAACTAAATTACTAATTGATAAAGTTATACCACAAGAACACAGGGTAGTGAGGGAAAGGAAGGGGAGAAATCAAACACCATCATGGAAGCATCAAATAGAGAAAAATGTAAAGGAATTAAAACAAGAAGTGTCACTGTTAGAAGACTATAGAAGTAGGAATGGATCAACAAAAATACTAAGAAAGATAGACGTGATAAAAGCAATGCGCAGTATTCGAACAGACCAGGATCTATCATGCACTATCGCAAATAACAAACTAAAAATCTCAGCACAGGCGGGAAACTTAGAAGATACAAAGATAAATATGAATGAAAAGTACAAAATAAGCAATTTATTGATGACCCAAAAAAGTTTTATAGAGAATTGGGAAATAAAGTAAAAGGAATTGAAAAACCACCAAAAAAAGAAGAAATAGATACATTTTGGAGAAGTATCTATGAAGATCCTGTGGAACATAACAAAGATGCTAAATGAATAGAAAAAGTAAAAGAAAGAATAAGAAGTCTAAAGGTACAGGATATAAGATGGGATGAAGCAACAGCCAGAGAGATTGAAACAAAGTTAAGATAAGCCTCTAATTGAAAAAACCCAGGCCCAGATGCAGTACATAACTTTTGGTTAAAAGTATTTACATCTTTTCACGAATATCTAGCCATGAGTAAGAACTATCTATAGGTGCATCCAGAACAGAAACTAACCTGACTAACAACAGGAAAAACTGTGCTTCTACTTATGAGTGAACCTGCAAGCTACCATAAAAATTATAGACCAATAACTTGCCTTCCGACGATGTATAAACTCTACATGGGAATTGATGCCAACAGAGTTTATAGTCATTTAGAAGAAAACTCAATTATGGCAGCAGAACAAAAGGGCAATAAAAGAAAGTCATATGGAACAAAAAATCATTTGTTGTTAAATAGTCATAGTGGAGAACTGTAATAAAGGGAAGAATCTAAGTATGACATGGATTGACTACAAAAAAGAATTTGACAGTATCCCTTATTCATGGATAAAAGAGTGCTTAAAAATGTATAAGATACACCCCATGCTAATTGACTGCATTACAGTGACCATGAAGCAGTGGCAGACCACTTTGCAATTAAGCCATGATAAAGGACAAATTGTTATTCCAAAGATACAAATTCAAAGGGGGATATTCCAGGGTGACTTAGTCACCACTGCTATTCTGCCTTGCCCTTAATCCATTAAGCTGTTTACTTAACAGTTTAGGCCGTGGCTATAATCTGGCTTCTAGAAAACAACAAAGTGTAAAGACTTCTCACCTTCTCTTTGTTGATGATTTAAAACTGTATAGCTCATCAGATGAGGAACTGAAAGCACAACTGCAAGTTGTCAAAAAACTGTTTCAAATGATGTAAGAATGTCATTTGGTCTTGATAAATGTGCAAAAGCAACCTTTAAAGCAGGAAAATTGAAACGCCAGGAAAACATTAATTTAGGACAAGAATGTGATATAAAAGAACTTGAGCAAGAAGGAGTGCCTAAATATTTGGGAATCGATGAAGGATCAACAATAAAACATGAACAAATGCGAAAAAAAATTAGTAAGGAATACTTCAGAAGACTTAAATTAATCCTGAAAACAGCAATGACATCTAGGGACAAAATTCAAGCTATAAGCCAATTTGGTCCTAGTATCCTAACTTAAAGTTTTGGAGTGATTGACTGGCCCCAAAACATGTTGGATACATTAGATATGAAAACAAGAAGGATGCTTTATGCTCACCAAATGATTTCTAAAAATCAGTGCATACCGAGATTATATATTCCCCGTTCCGAAGGAGGGATGGGCCTCCCTGAAAATGATTATATGTATAGATCTGCAATCATGGGACTCCACACATATCTGCTGACCTCACAAGACCCAAACATAGTAAAAGTTTTGAAACATGAGGAGAATAAATCTAAGATGATTTCTCTGCTTAATCTAGCAGAAGCTTATTGGTGTCAAGCAGGAATGGAAATCAAACCGGAAGTAGATAAAAATCAGGCAGCAACTAAATGTGCCAAAAAACAAAAGAAAAAATATAAGGTGAAGGATCAGATGAGAAGGCAAGAAATGTGGAAAAAGCATAAATATAGTTGCAAGTATAGAAAACTTCTGGAAGAACCTCATGTTGATCAGGAATGAACACAGGAGTGGTTAAAGAGAGGCAAATTTAAACTAAGAGATGAAAGGTTAATATTGTGGCCCAAGACAGTGGGCTGCGTACATGTTAGTTTATAAAGTCCATTGGACATGTGGCAGAAACAGGCAAATCTAGGTTTTGCAAAACCGAATTGGAAACAGTTTCACACCTCGTTGCTGGTTGCGACATACTAATGGCAGAAAGACTGTATACTGAAAGGCATAATAATATGGTGAGACTGTTGCACTGGGGATTGTGCAAACATTATGGTATTGAAGTGGCTGAAAAACACTGGAAACATGAGCCACAAAGCATCATAGAAAATGAAGAAGTCTAGATTACATGGGATCATCCATTACCGACAATTCAAAAGATAGATGCTAGAAAACTGGATGTAGTGGTCCAAGAAAAGAAGACAAGAGTAGCATTGATCATTGAAATTGCTACACCCAGGACTACAGTGTCTTGCATACAGAGAGACACAAAGTCATAAAGTATCAGGATCTGCAGGCAGAAACAAGAGCAATGTGGAAGAAAGATGCCCAGACAGTTCCAATAGTAGTAGGAGCAATGTATTTTATAAAAAAAGAATTTACAGTCGTATTTAGATATGTTACTAATATATGTAAATTCATACGAACTGCAGAAGAAGTCATTACTGGGCACATTGTGGGTGCTGCGAAGAGCACTACTGGCTGACATCAAAGACTGAAACAATGCTAATTTCATGAACTTCAATCGTGCTTTGACTTAGGAATGGGGTCCATTCCCATCATGGTATTAGAAACTCAAACGATTTGGAGAAATTAAAAATAATGAAGGTCAAGATGCTAACATACAGTGCCCATTTTATTATTTTTTTTCTTATAGGTACATACGGTATCTGCTCCCTGACCTTTGTATATTGAGCTCACTATAGCTTGTTAGAAAAGTTTTGGAATTTTGCTGACCATTAAAACGTTGATGAAAATTATGCTTTAGTGATGTAGCCCTTAACTCAGAGTCAGATCTTTCAAGGATTCTGTCAGCAGCCATGCAACTAGTATTTTTTATTTTTTTTCAGGGCTGCAATGAATATACCCTTTAGGCTACATAGTTTAATTCTCCAGCATGTTTTTTTTTGGGGGGGGTGGTATTATATTATAACATTCTTAAATGTTTCTTTCTTTCTTTCTTTCTCTTTCTTTCCTTCTTTCTTGCTTTGTTTTTCTTTCTTCCTTCCTTCCTTCCTTTCTTGTTTTCTGTTAGGATACCATATTCTGCATTTCTTTCCTTGATATTCCAAGTAGAAATGTGAAGTATTTTGATACGGCCATCTACCTTAGTCACTAGCTTAGCTCTATACTTAAGTCAAGATGCTTTTATACAATCAGAGAGCAGCTTTTCAATTTTGTTAACTCTAGATTTATTCTCTGAGTTTTGATTAGCTTTCAGGGCAGGCAATACTTTTTTCATTGATTTTTATAACGCAGTGACAGTGCTGCACCTTTATCTTTCCTGTACATTTGTTTTGTTTATGGATGTAATTTTGGAAACAAGAATTTATAGCAATATAATAATCCTTTATCATGTCATCTGCAGTTATACTATGATTGTTAAGAGCCATCTCCCATATGTTTTCTATAAGCATCATTCTCATAATAACAGTTTTAAATTCTATGACTTGTAAATTTGACTCTTACATATACTAAATCTGCTGTTTCTATGAGCATTCTGTTTTCTCTGAGGTATGGCAATGTCAAAGTTAGTTAAGCAGCCGGGTGGTGGTGGGGTGCAGACAATGAGGTGGGGGCTGCAGCAAGCTTTGCCTCCTGTAGAAAACAAGTTTAAAGGAGAAAGATTATGAACATTCACCATTTTGCTATATTTTCATCATTGTTGTATTTTCATAAGCTCATAGAATCATAGGATCATAGGAAACTATTAGGCTAATGGCCCTAGGGCCCTTACAAGCCTAGCCAAGTTCTACCCTTATTTCCATGATCAGCACCTAATGCCCCTGTCCAAGAGACACACAGGTGGAGCCCCGGGGTGAATTTATGGTTACCCACCCAGTCATCCAATCTTACATATACTAAATCTGAAATTGCTATTTCTATGAGCATTCTGTTTTCTGTCAAAGTTAGTTAAGTAGTAGGCTGCTGGTAGGGTGCATACAATTCACTGTTTTGGTAATTCAAGGACTCAGTTATGGGTCACAGAATTACACCAGAGAGATAGGTCTTATTATAAAAGTTCAAGAATTTTGTGTTATGTTATTTCTCTTGGTATTAATTTGAAAAGCAGGATCGTATGCGAGAGAGTAACTTCTAGAGGTCAGTAAAAGGTATTTAAATCGGTTAATACTATATCAGTGATGATATGTGCCCTAGTAGGAGTTATGATAGAGTGGTGTAGCTGTGTGCTTTTAGCAAAATCAACCTTAAATTGTGCGCATTTAGTACATGTGATGCAGTTAATCCAGCCAATCACAGCACAGCTAGTTTCCCAGCATTATCTGATCATTTGTGATTTGTAAACCATTTAGTATACTTAAGAAGTCTTCATGCCCAGTTATTGACAGGAACAGAGTATGCCAATGTCCTGTAAAACTATATCCTGTACTATCAGCTGTAGTTATTAATTATTTGCTAATTATTATCCTGTTTATCAGCTTTTTACATGATTATATGGAGATACTGTCACTAGATGTGCTGGGTTCTGAAACAATTTAATGAGAATGCTTTCATTCTAGTACAATACGCAGAAAGGATATTGCTCCAGATGTAAAAGGTACAGAAATGTACTGCACAGTAAGCCATAACTCAAAGTGTCATTGACATGAAGCAGTCCAACATTAACCAGTCTGAATCACATTTTGATGAGATAGGTATTTCTGCTGTAATGAAACCAGCATGTCTATTAGATACAATTAAGGGATCCTCAGTACAGATATCTGGCCTTTAAACAATGTTACTGGAACAGAAATCAACGAAATATACACCAGGATCTTTATTAAATAAAGCTTTCGGGTCTACACCCTTCATCAGTATAACTTAACATATAAAAAAATCACCATTTAAATAGGAGAACATAAAGTCACATGCTTCAACCCAACCCACCTAACAATAAAAATTTAAAGCTACAATGAATCAATAAATATATGCAAAGTAGCACATAAAAAATCACATCTATAAAACATATACATTTTTATAAATAAACAATTTTATACTGTTTCATATGAAATCACATGCACCATACTTAAAAATTAATAATTAATAATTAAAACTTGAACTTATAAAACTTCTCTCTGTCTTTTAGCCAGAACGGGCTTTAGACTAACTGAATTATTTAGGCCTGGGGCTACATCAGCTTGAAGTCTAATAATCCATTTGTTGCCCACCAATGCCTTAAGTAAGCATATATTGGATGAAGGTGTGGGACATACTTTTAGATTTAGGGTTCTTTGTAAGGTAGAGGTAGGTCTGAGGAAGAGTGACATTAATAATTTATTGGAATTGAAAGAACTAGAATGGATTATTAGACTTCAAGCTGATGTAGCCCCAGGCCTAAATAATTCAGTTAGTCTAAAGCCCGTTCTGGCTAAAAGACAGAGAGAAGTTTTATAAGTTTAAGTTTTAATTATTAATTATTAATTTTTAAGTATGGTGCATGTGATTTCATATGAAACAGTATAAAATTGTTTATTTATAAAAATGTATATGTTTTATAGATGTGATTTTTTATGTGCTACTTTGCATATATTTATTGATTCATTGTAGCTTTAAATTTTTATTGTTAGGTGGGTTGGGTTGAAGCATGTGACTTTATGTTCTCCTATTTAAATGGTGCTTTTTTATATGTTAAGTTATACTGATGAAGGGTGTAGACCCGAAAGCTTTATTTAATAAAGATCCTGGTGTATATTTCGTTGTTTTATTCAAGCAGTTGCAGAAACACCTATTGCTGAAACTGGAACAGAAATGCCAGGTTTAGGTCTGGTTCAGTAATGGTTAAGACTTAAATATTGAGATCAAGAATCCAAATCCACGACTATCTATCTATATCTATATACAGATATAGATAGATATTTATAAACCAGTCAGACTTTCCTGGCAAAACAACAAATAAATAAGAAATAAACTGTACAACAGATTGTCACTTAGTGCCTATTTTTGTTATTTAAGTGGAGACTGCAATGAAACAGCAGGTATGATGTGACCAGTCTAGGAGGAAAGTCATAATGATAAATGGTCTGTGGATGGAGTCGGTGAGTGGTCTGATAAGAATACAAGGGATGAAATGTGACAAATAAGAAGAAGAAATCTGCTGGCCTGTTATAATAGGCTCAATTGTTGTGAACATGCTGCAACTACTTCTCAATGAAAAATGTGTTGAGCAGGTAATGTTTGTCGGGACTGAGAAGCAAGGAGCACTGGTGGAGACCTTGGAATGGACAACTGAATAATAGATATGAAAGGGATTGATAGTGTGAGCTATATGAACTTTCAACTGATAATCTGAGATATTGTCTGCAAAGACTTAAATCAATAATAACTGTATCTTAGAATATTATCCAGGATAAAACTTTGTCAGGGCAAGACAACAAGCCCACTAAAAATAAGTTAATCCCTTCCTTTGGAAAAGACAAGTACAAGCAGGGCATTACAGGTTTCATTAATGGAGAAACATGAAATTTGTCACTGGTAAAGAGGTTAGAAAAAATAATTATATTAGATTTGTGAAGGAATGAGGAGGGACTTGGAAAAGCTGGGCACTGTTTAGAAATGCATTAACTTTCATTAAGACTTAGTTGAAAGAAGGGAAAAAGCATTGCATTTGGAAAAAACAGACCTCAACTAGTAAGAATATGCTGGTGTGGGTATGTTAACAACAGTAAGAGAAGGCACAGTTCTGATGGCATTCTACTATCAGATTACCTTAATGTAAGGATATGATCTGATAAAAAATGAAGTGTGCTAGGATACCTACTATAGAGACTGATCCATAGAATAACAGAAACTACACATCCCCTTAGGAAGCTTGTGAGACCCCATCTGGAGAAAGGCATGCAGATCTGGAAGCACCATATCTATAAGAACACATGCAACATGAAAACAGCTGAGTAATACAAATGATTGTAGATCGCACCCGAAATCTGATACAAATACACCTGAAGGATGGAGGAAAGAGATGCAGTAAAAGTTACTTTAAAATATCTTACGGGTATAATCAACATCCAAAACATTTAATCTTTATGAAGCAGAAAAACATGAGAACAAGAACTGAAAAGATTTTGGAATGTGAGTGGGTCATTGGGAATTAAAAGAAGAATTTATTTCAGAAAAACTGAAAGGGCTAGAACAGCCTCCTGGAAAAAAATATATGAGTGAAAAACAATGACAGGTTTCAGAAAGAGAGCAGACTTTGTAAAGAATATAAATAATTAGTATAAGGCTTAATTAAATTCCCCTCATTAATCGCTGACTTTGTTGTGGTGGTGGGAGGTCTATATACCCAAGTTGCTTGAAACTAAATGTGTACTCCTAATAGAGTTACCAACTGCAAATTGGTCTAAGAGAAGAAATAAGACAAGCTATTATCCCCAAAACAGGTCTATGTCAATTATTTGAATGCTTAAAATGTCGAATCTTATATGGTCGAGACCATATATTCGACATTTCAAATGTTTGAAGGTTGACTTTTAACGGTGCCATATGGGGCAGAATGGGAGAATTTCCCTTTTCTGCACTGAAGTGCAGTCTTGGAGTTGGTATATTTAAGTAGGGAGGGCGTGGGGGATGCAGGGGGGGGTTTCTTTCTTTTTTTTATTAGATATTCGAACTTCCAACTATCCAACTATCGAACATATGGTCTCGACCAAATGGTATTCGACATTTTGGAAGTTCGAATATTTGACATAGACCCCCCCCCCAAAAAACGTGTCCTTGTGGTGGATAATTTAAAGAATAAGAGAACCACACAGAAAACAATACTTGGGACCCTGTTCTGTAGTCATGCCTGAAAGTGGGGTTTGTTGGTGATAATCTGTGGCCCAGAGACCCCTGAAGTCTGGTGGGCTCAGCCCAATAAAGCTGTACACAGCCATTATATGGAATCACCACCTATAAGGACATAAAGAGATCTATGAAATGCCAATGCAATAGCAGGAGGACTGACATTAGGGTAGACTAGTGACAGTGGAAATTGGTTAACCTCACAGTTGGAGAAGAAGTCAAAGATTATGCAGGAATTGAAAATAAACATATTATGGAATATATCCCAGACTATTACCTAGATAGTATCAGTTTAGGTGATAGAAGAGACATATATTTATAGATTCATAGATTGTTACTAGGGCAATGACCCTGGGAGAGGGGAGTTCTAAGCCACCAAGTTTAATAATTTCCTGTATCCAAATACCACATCAAGGGCCAGGCATTTATAGTCCATAAGGGACATGGGTGCCAGGTGTGGTGTAAATTTCCACTGGTCTAGGTTGCATTTAAACTGGGTAATAGATGAGCTCAGCTTCACATGGATGGGAATCCTGTTCCATAGGAGTGGCAGTCTCTGGGACTCATATCTATCTCTCTAGCATATTTTGTTTAAGTCACAAACAAAATTCATGTACCTAGACCTTGTATTTCTGGTGCTGTTTGACTTACGAATATGCAAGAGATTCAGAAGTATAGGGTTTGTGGATCCCTTGTAAGCAAGGCATAGATCACCCCTTAGCAATCTATAGGAGACTCAACAGAGGGAAAGAGCTTTAAGGCATTCCGCATAAGGCAGGTTTGTTATGCTTAGTATTCTTTTTGTAAGGAACGATTGAGGTTGCTTTAGTTGCTCCATATCCCTGATCAGGTACATATAAAAGGGAGCATTGCACTCTATGATTGGTCTGATAAGGGCAGAGTGCAGTGGGATAATGACATCTTTGGACCTAGATGCCATGTCCTTACCTATAAGTTATAAAATGCCAAAATGAGCAAGCCGAAACTGCTCCCCAAACTGTAGAAGCACAAAAATAGTGCTAGGTAGAACCAAACAGCATCAAAGGTAAAATACAGTACTGCAAAAAGTTGGTAGATAGTAGTCCAAACAGAACGTAATCCAAACAGAGTTTATTAAAGCGCTTTTCGTCTGCTGCTAATGGCAAACTTCTTCAGAATGAAAAACAAGTTCAATCACTGCCAATTTATATAAATCACATGGTTAATTAGTAACCTAATTAAATGCTCATTAAGTTTTAAAAAGCAATGCTAAAAAGGTATCAGGAAGTAGGAGATTCAAATATAAAAGTTCAAAAAAGTTCAAGTAAAAACTATAAACATCAAAATAAAAATAAGAATATGTAAAGATTCAACAATAAATAATACATCATAGTAAAAATATATACATATAAAAATAAATGTATAAACTAATAAACATTTTCCATTTACTTCTTGTAATATATAATCAGTGAATTGTAACAAAATGTATTTGTTCCTATGCTAAAGTGTTACAAAGTGTATAACAATCTATCTCTTAAGGCTTAACATACTAAGGAAGCTGCCTATAGAGCAAGCCTCATTCAGACCAGGTGGATGATAGGACCCCAACCTAATTTGCCAGTAAAGCTCTAAAACTAAGAGCTTCACTGCAAAAGCACCCCCTCTGCTGTCATTACAGACTTGGTCAATTCCTATAAATTTAAATAAATGGTTTGGATATTCTGAAACATGTTTGGCCAATGCATTAGTAAGCTTGCATTTCCTACTGGCGTACTGGTGTTCATAAATTCTTTCCTTGAATTTACGTTCAGTTTTGCCAACTTACCTATAAGTTACACAACATAAAAGTGTTTTATGTCATGTAGGCAAATGGTACTGAGCAGTCAATGGTGACTCACCCATCTAGGGAAGGTGGAAATGATTGTGCTGACTGCCACCTTGCAAGCAGGGCCTTGCATGCCACTGAAAGTCAACTTATACTGGGAGATTTGAGCTTTGGCAAACCAGTGATGGCAATCCTTTGAATGTATGTGGACGAGCATGCTTGCATTTGGGGAAGATTTTGCATACAGCTTATTATTAAAATCTCACCACTACAAAGGTCAAGTGTACATATCATGGCAACCTTTCTTTGAAAGTCAGCATGCTGAATACTGACATTCACAAAGATAACACTGAACATCAAAACTCCTTGTGCTCCGGATCCATGAAAAAGTGCTAACATGGGTGTAATGTTGAACATTCTAACTTTCAACATGTGGGATTTGCACAGCTGGACTCAACCTTCAGAGTGGTGAGTTTTGCATGGTAAACCATTGCAGATTTCACGTGGTACATGTGTGCCCCTTTACTCAGAATAAATGGGTCTAAAATCTATCAATGGGAACTCGATAATGACGGATGTGAAAAAATACGACCTAAATATAATTTGACATAACTCATAGCAATGGCTCTGGAACCATACTTCTTAGCTGGAACTACTCATTAGAAGAAGCCTTGAGATGCTATGGAGATGTTCACACAAGGACTTGGTTAACTGGATGCTATAGAGCAGTATTTGTGACAGCAGGTGAAAGTATCACTTCAATTTGATTGCAAATTGCAAAAAGGGAAATCTATCTGTTATTTAAGGTTATACATCCAAGCAACATAGGGTACTCTGCTTTCCTGTAGATTAGTGGGTGTGGCTCTTTAAAGGGTGCCACCTACTGACTCTCTAGTTCAGTTAAGAAACTTACGTTCTTACATAGGTAATAATAGAGATACATGTAGGAGGGATGATCAGAAGTCACAACTTGACTTATCTGAACCCGCGTTCATTGTCTCATGATTATTAGACTGCTTTTCTAAGCATTAATGAGCCCAATACTTGTGCAGACGTCTACTTTTAAATGATCTTGTTACCAGAATAACTTGGTCCAGAAGTCAATGGCTGACTCTATAGTCATATTATCAGCCCCAGGGTATTAGGATAAGAGTAGTGCTGAACTGTCACTTGATCACTGTTTGGTTGATAAATGGTTCATACAGCATAGATGGCAACTTGATAGATCTGGCAACCCTAAGCTTGTTGTAAAAGTATCCTGGGAATGCCTGGCAGATGTGTGTGTGTGTGTGTGAGTGTGTGTGTGTGTGTGTGTGTGTGTGTGTGTGTGTGTGTGTGTGTGTGTGTGTGTGTGTGTGTGTGTGTGTGTGTGTGTGTGTGTGTGTGTGTCTGTGTGTGAGCAGCTGAGCCCTACTCTGACATCCAGAATTACTTCTCCCATCTACTAGAGGACTTAAGGCACATGAAGTCAGAATGGATTCTCTTCAGAGTCAGGGAAGAGGTTCTGCATCCATAATGTGGTTTCTGCTTCCCATGTCAGTAGCTCTATTATCCACTTGTAGACAGTGGTGATGGAAGACATTAAGTGGCCTCTGTATATGGCCAAAAGGTATCATCAGGACAGGAAGGCAGCAACTCCAGTGTCATTAGATGAATGCTCAGGTGTAACAAAAACGTAGTGAGGCCGTGAAGAATGACTCTCCAATGGTCTTAAAGAGGTGCTAGCAAACCATCTGGAGACTTAATAGATAACAGGTGAGGTGGAAAATTAGCAAAGCTGTTTTCAGTAAGTGTAGAGAAATTTATCTAAATTGCAGACATTGTTGGGAGATAGAAAGAACATTTAAAGAATTAGGTGGACATGCCATACTTTAAGAAGTTAGTCTCAGAAAAAATATAACTGGAGGGAATGGTTACATTTCTTTAGAGGATTTCAATTTGGTATTCAAATGTTTATACTGTGGCATGGCAGCAGGAATATTGAAAATCTATCTGGCAACTCTAACTGCTCAGGATATTGTTGTGATATCATGGTTAACATGTCTTTCAAGTATTGTGTGAAAAGCAGGTTTATTGCATCACAACTGGAAAACTGACATGCTGTTCCCATTATCAGACAGGCAGAAATGGGTATGTTCCATTTATAGAGAAATTATGCTCCTTAGCTTCCCCATCAAAGCCTACACTAAGGTACTATAAATATACTTCATCTGATAGCTGACTGCCTGATTAAGAAGAAGCAAAGCCAAGACTATCCTGAACATATAGTAGGGGATCAGTTGTTTGTTCTTGTATGGACTTTGAAGGGGTGATACCAGCTTGTCTGCATGACCTGCATGTGTCATTTAGTCCTGTAAGGCATATAATAGTATGCCATGGAATGTCATGTGTAAAGTGATACAATAGTTTGGAGCTATGGGACCATTGCTGTTTGCTTTTTGGCTACTGGATTTGCAAAAATAGAGTTGTATCTGCATTCTTAATGTTGAATCATATACTATTAAGGAAGGCATAAGACCACACTTAGACAGTTCCCTTTCTCCCATCCTGCCTGTAATTCTTATGGTCCAGATATCACCCAGATTATAAGCATCTGATTCTAGTTGATTATCCATTATGACAACATATTATTATTATTATGGTTCATTATGGTCTGTAGATTTCTCTTGGACTCAAATGGGAGCTCCTGAATGCACTGGAGGAGGTGATTCCAAAATTTGAAGTGACCAGGATGAAAATCAGTACCTCAAAAACAAAGAACATAGGTATGTTCTGAAAAGAATGGCTTGCCCTCTGCAGGTGAGAGTGGGGTATCTGCATTATGTAGAGTATCTTTAGTATTTTGTATTCTTGTTCATGTTTGAAAGTACAGAGCTGCTCAGTCAGTAGGTGCAGTTGTGGGAGTGCTGCAGGCTTTGTACCAGACTGCAGTCAGAAAGCAAGATCTAAACTTCAGTTTACTGCTCACTTCAAGTTTCCATTCTCAAATATGATCCTGAGATTTGAGAGTTGGATGGAAGGATGATATTATGGCTACACATGTCAGAAATCAGATTGGTTTGCAATGTTACTTGTCTCAAACAGCCTGAGGAGCTTGCCAGAGTAGGAGCTCAAAGTAGAGCTGATTCTTCAGTGAGGTAAGAGAAGTCGCTTAACGGGATTAGGCCGCCTGGTATCTCTGATGGGAGGCTTATCAGGCATTGTCTAGTGGGATGAAGCCCTGGGGCAGATTTAAGGCATACTGGAGAGAGACTCCATCTCTCAGATGGGCTGAGAAAGCCTAACATTATTTCACCACAAAATCAGCTCAGATTCCATCACAGAATAAAGTCCAAGTTATCTGTTTTGCACACACAAAGTGAAAGAGCATACCACTTAGAATTACACTAGTCTTCCCACAATTGTTTTTTAATCTATGCCCCCCCCCAACCCCAGTGACATGTTATTTGTCTTTCATGTAAGGTTATTTTACTCTAAAGATTTTTTTGTAGGATGGCAGTTACAAATTCTTAGAATAACATAGTATAGTTTTGTTATATTTCAGTTTTTTTTCAGTCCTTCATATTCATTTACATTTGTAATAACATTTCTTGGTGCTCTTCCCTTTGTGTCTTACTGTGGTTATATTCTACCTGCATCTATAGCAAATTCAGTGCTGAGTTTCCTGAAAGTCACAATGCTGTGCAGTACTTGCAGGCTAATTACATCTGGTACCCCTGTCAGTGTAATCCCTCTGCTGTTTAAAAAATTGTTCCATCACTGTATGTTATACTAATTACCCTTGTCATATCTAGTAATCTCTATGTGTGGAAAAAAATGTTCTGCCACTTCTTGTTATGGAATCAAAACATGTTACCCGGTCCTGTCAATGAAATTAGTTTGATCAAAAAATAAATTAAGTTGTATTAAAAATAAAAATGACAGTAAAGAAGCTAAAAAAACGGAGACGTGAAGGCATCGATATGTAGAATTCTAAAAATCTGAGGAAAAACTACAACTGCAGGTAAAATTCAGTATCTGTGAGCTCTGTTAGATCGATCATATTGTGGTGTGAAATATTCTGAGGATGGTGGCTGCAGAAAATAAGTTTATAGGAGTTATATCAGTCCAGTTAAAATATTCTTTTCTACATCAGTACTAGACATAATAGTTGGTAGGTGAGAAGGATTCTGCTGTTGTACTAGTAATCGATGAGAAGTTGTAGTTTATATGACTGCTTTTAATGGCAAAGTGCTTCTGACACTGGTGCTGATAATGCTGGTATTACGAAAGAAACACAAGAACCAGTGGTGGAGTATCAATATGCCTCAGGTAACGTACCACAGTGGCATTACTAGCAATGACTACCTGTTTTGCATATATTTATCTTTGTGATATAGATATTTTTCATAAATAAGAGGGGGAAATGTGGTTACAGAATTTAAAGGGACAGCATGATGAAGTGAATAAACACAGGAAAACATTTTTAATGATAAATCTGAATGAAATAGCAAGAATTGTATCTCCAAACAAAAAGTATAATTTGCCAAATGATCTCCTAGTCTGCTTGTTTGCTTTTGGTAGTGTAATCTGTTCTAATTTAAGAAAAGCTGAATACAGGCATCAATGTTTGCACAGGATAAAATGGAAAATAAAGTAGCAGGATGCTTTCAAGTAAATTAACTGATTAGCGTTGCATGAAAAATAAGGGTCAAAACTTTTTCAATTCCATCAGATTCCCCAGGATTGCTTACTGGCTCAGATGCATCATACTTCATAAATTAGTTTTATGGGAAATAATTTTAAGTATTTTGAATATTGGTTACTGTATTATTGTCCTTAATAAATTAAAAAAAGAACTGGTCCTATAATTAGCCATTTCAATAAACATGTCAGTATGTATATGTTCGTGTGTGTGTGTGTGTGTGTGTGTGTGTGTGTGTGTGTGTGTGTGTGTGCGTGTGTGTGTGTGTGTATGTGTATACATGTATGTTTGCATGCACATGTGTGTGTGAGTGTGTACGTATCTATGCATCTATGCATTTGTGTATGTTTGTGTGTGTGTGTGTGTGTATATATATATATATATATATATATATATATATATATATATATATATATATATATATATATATGTATACATATAGTTCCCCATCAGAAGGTCAAACGGCTGAAATCTCAAACTGCATATGGTCAAGACCATATGCTCGAAATTTCAGAAGCTCGACCTTCAGAATGGGGATCAGCATACAGTGCAGAATGGGAGATTTCCCTTTCTGCACTGTACTGCAATCTCGGAGTTACAATAAATAAGTAGGGGGTAGGTAGCTATTTCACCTGCATGCCATTGTCACTGCCACTATGTTTCCACATATGCATGTGGTAGGCCTGCTATGTGATTGCTACACATCTGCCATTCTGTAGTATTGGGGATATCTATGCATGCTGCTGGACATGTTCTGGGATTGTGTGGACTATTACAGCCCACATATGTTCCATGACAGTTACACACCAGTATGTGTATGGGTTATTTGCCAGCAGGAACACCACTCCAACCTAATGTGCACATGTTACCAGTCCACATCACATCTATGGCCCACCATGGAACGTCATTATCTTGACTACTTTATCTTTATCATTATCTATAACCCCTGCAGAAACACTGTTTTGTGCTTTCTTGCTTTTTTTTTTCTTTCCCTTTCAGAAGGTTGAGCTTCTGAAATTCGAGCATATGGCTTCGGCCATATGTATTTCGAGATTTCAGCCGTTCGACCTTTTGAAGGGGAACTATAAATATATATATATATATATATATATATATATATATATATATATATAGGTTCACTACATAATCTCAAAAGTTTGAAATACCGAATTTCAAGAATTTCAAACCTTCGAGACTATATAGCCGAAACCCCTAATTACCGAAAGACCAGAAGCCCGAATTTCAAAATCCCGATCATCAGGAGTTTGACATTTGCGCTTCTGGTGTTGCGGTATGGTGGAAGGTCAGGTAAGTATCTATGTTTAAATGTGTTGGTTAGGGTTTAGTGTGTGTTGTGAATGTGATGTGAGTGTGTGTGCGAGGGAATGTAGGTGTGTGGTGATGTTTCATGTGTTTGTGTACGTAGTGTGATCTTGGAGTTAGAATATTTAAGTAGGGGAGGTGCAGGGGGGCTTGCCCCCCTGCTTGTCTGTAGTATAGGTTTGTGTGTTTGTGTTCTGGGGGACGTTGTGTGTATGTGTATGTGTGTGGTATATGTTGAGTGCAGTTTTCGGTAGTTTGAATTTCGCGGTTTTGATGTTTTATTATTTTAGTGTTTCGGGTATTTGGTCTCGGGATTTAGGGCATCGGTAGTTTGGGTTTTCTGGGTTTAGTAGTGGCTCTATATATATATATATATATATATATATATATATATATATATATATATATATATATATATGCATGTGTGTACATGTATATTTGTGCGTGTGTGGTTGGGTTCCTGTATGTGTGTGTGCCAAAAGGTACAAAATGCTGGAGTTGAAAAGACTCCGTCTTTTTAAAGGGCAGCAAACAAAGAAGAAGAACAAAGACTGGAAGAAAAATAGGACCCACAAGACCTAAAGAGAGGGGAGAAAAATAATGTTACAAGTTCCTACTAGAGCTAAACAAAGAATTTTTCCATCAGCCAGTAATTATACATTTAACTGTACATGTATTTATGATTTTAACTTGATTTTTTTATGCATTAGGTTTCAACAGATACAAATTCTGTTGCTAATACATGCAGTTTTTATGCTTTTTAACGTGCTTGTACTAATGGCATTCCATGTAAGTCAGGACAACAGGTTTTACAACTACCAGGGTATGATTTGAATAAAAAAGATCTGGTATTTCAAACCCTATAAAAGTGGGGGCCACCTCTAAGGTACATATTCAGTAGTTTCCTTCTCAAATTTCAAAGGATTCTCAAAGATTTTGCTGTTTCTATTTTTAATTATGCTGAAGCACATTGAAAACCAAACATTTAATATATTTTAAAGGTGTTTGAAAGTCACCAAACAAAATGTGCCAAATTCAAATTCCAACAGCTTGATTGACGATTCTTATCACCTTTGGTTCAAACTACAAGCTTAGATAGTAAGGTGTTTGTTCTACCAAAATGTTCACTGCTATATCGTAATTATAAATAGTGGTTTTGGAAACAATGTATCCATTCTTATAGTAATATAAGAATGACAGAGCAATAGGCTTCTCAGCTGAAAAAGTGATGTTAAATTAGAACATACTGAAACAGATTTGGATACTCAAGACCCATAATAACTGGCACTAATCTCAAAAAATTCTAATTCATGTAGGATGTTTTCACAAGAGGTATCTTCTTGACCTTCCATAAGTGAAAAGATTTTCATGTAAAATCCATTAAAAGTTATTAGTTGTTTACACAACACCCATAAAAGCAGGCATGAGGTTCAGTATACTATTTACTGTGTCCATCTGCTTTCTACAGATGGGCCTCCCATCAGCATGATTTAGAGTCAGTCTAAGCAAAAAATGTTTTGTTTGAGTTGTTTTTAAACTAGAAAAGGCTAAGGAAAAATACTTGAGCCCTGCAAAAATTGGGTGTTTGATTTTTTTTAATGGATCTGAATAAGCTTATGCAAAAGTGCTTTTTTAGAATATGATTTGAATAGAACAGGTGTAAGGAAACATAAATGGCAGCATAAATTAAGCAGAAAATAAATATAAAAGAAGCTGCTTTATGAACTAGATAGGGAATGTCATGCAAGTTTTAACTTCCAGTATTGACTTTTTGCCTGAAATGGAAATGCTGTCACATTCTATTTCTAAAGAAAATTGATTTGTAAGCCTAATGACAGTGGTCTAGACAACCAAGGGCTCATGCGCAAATGAAGGCTAGAGATAGGTCACCAGCAGGATCTTTCCAAATGAAGACCTGCTTCAGTCGACCATATGTGAACTCTGGCATCCCCAGCTAACCACTCCCACTATCCAAATATACTTAAAGGTTATCCAGCAAGACAGAGGAACTCCGATATGCGACAGAGTAAAGCTGAAGTTTTTTGAGATGGTCTGCATAGGGCATCTGTTTGAGGCCAGTAATCCTCTTTGTGAGGTATTTCTGTGGCCTTTCCAGTTGTTGTAGATGTCTTGTGAGGTACATACCAAAAGGGGTGTTGTACTATATAATGGGTCTAATGAGTGACAAGTTGAGGGGAACAATGACCTGTTTTTTCCTGGATGAGAAACCTTTCGTGATGAGGTGTGCCACGTAGAAGGATTTCCTGACTACTGTGGCAATGTGATTATCAAAGGAGAGGCTACTGTCCACCTGTGTCCCAAGGTCTCTTATCACACTTTCGTGTTAAGTATACTACTGCCTATGTTGTAGTTTATGGGTACAGAGTTTTTACCAAAGGGGATGACAATGCACTTTTTGCCATTGAGCTTGAGGCCACGGCTTTGACACCAGGCATCTGTCTCAGTGAGGCCATTTTGTAGAATGTCCACATTGTTAGGAGTTTTGATTATGGCTCCTAGTTTGCAGTCACCTGCGAACTTTGTTAGCCAAAGACCTTATGTATTAGCCTGTACGTCAGAGAAATAGATACCAAACAGGAGAGGACCCAAGACTGAACCCTCTGGTACTCCACTTGTCACTGGTCTGAAGTTGGATTTGGAGTCTGCTACTTTCACAGTGTGGGTTCTGTCAGTGAGCCAGTTGGCAACCTGTTTTGTGACACAGGGATTTATACCTAGTATAGTGAGTTTATATATAATTCCAGAGTGGGATATGGTGTCGAAAGCCTTGGAGGGATCTAAATAGGCTGTGTGAACCACCTTACCCACATCTACAGCTTTGGTGACCGCTTCAAATAAGTCTATCAGGATTAGGAGACATGATCTGCCTTTTACAAACCAGAACTGGGTGGGGTCCGGAGCTTGGAGATTGCCAATGTCATTGTTTATAAGTTCCATGAAGATACATTCCATAGCCTTGCAGACCAGGCTCGTCAGGCTAATGGGGCGATAGTTCCTGGGGTCTGTGGTGGCTCCCCCTTAGTGGAGTGGGATGACTGTCGCTGTGCGCCATTAAGTGGGCACAAAGTCTGAGGTGAGGCTATGATTGAACATGGTACTTAGGTGGGGTGCCAGTTCATTCTGTAGTTCATATAGAACGCAGCCTTGGATGTTGTCAGGTCCCATGGATGCTGTGTTCTTGGCTTTGGAGAGTGTGTTTTTTACCTGTGCAGCTATGATTACAGGAACTTTGCATTCTTCCAGTATAGAGATTGGCCCTTTAGGGGATGAGAGGGGGTAAAGTTAGCACTGAACCTATCTGCCAGGATGTTGGCAATATTAGTTGGTTCTATATATTTAGTGTCATTGTGCTGCAACTCAGAGCAGATCTGAGTGTTGCCATTGAAATTCTTGACATAGCTCTAGAATGCTTTATGGTTGTCTTTAGAATCAGTGGCGATTTTGTTTTCATAACTAGCTTTGGAGGATTTTATGAGGGATCTCAGCTTCTTACTGAGGCTGACCAGGGAGTTCCTCCAGTCATGGGATTTACTCTTTTTTGCAGCAGTTTCTTTCTTCTGTTGTAGAGTTTGCTTATGGCATGGGACCACCAGATTGGCTTCCTTTTCTTTGGAGGATAGCATCTTGGTTTTGTTGGATTGCATGATCCATGCACTCATGTAAGTGCTTATAAAGTGCATTTGTGTAGGATTCAGCAGTCGTACCTCTACTGTCTGTCAGCATGGGTGTCGTGAAGTTTGCCACTTCTGTCTTAAGAAGCATGAAGTTGGCTTTGGAGAAATTTTTTATGGTGGTTTCCCTAATTGTGTGTGTGGGGGGGGGGTGTGGATGTTTAGGGTGATTAGCTTGTGGTCGGATCTGACCAACAAGGAATTAACCTCTGGTGTGGAACACCAGTTGCCCATGTTGGTAATGACCAGGTCTAGGATATTGCTGCCCCTGGTGGGGGTGTGGATATGTTGATCCAAGGCAGCATTGGAATTTATGGATTCCAGAAAACGTTGAACACAAGAGTTGGTACATGAGTAGTTTTCCCAGTTAATGGTGGGGTAGTTGAAATCGCCCATTATTAGGGTGTTAGGTTGTACCCTAATATTTTCCAGTGTATCAAGAAATGAGGAGTGGGAATCCAGGGGCATGGTAAGGGATCTTTAGCAAGCTACAATTTGGATTGCGGCCTTGCCCAGAGTTAGTTTCATTTGGATAATCTCGGATGCATTATGCTGAGCAACTAGCCTGGAGGTCTGGATATCCTTAATGAATATGGACATGCCTCTGCCTTTAGTGTTTCGGTCCAGGTTAGGTGGCCGAAAGGTGTGGTATGAATTATAGCTTGGTAATGCAGGGGTGCTCTCTTGAGCCTTGAACCAGGTCTCTGTCACTGCACAGATGTTGATGTTCTCCATTTTAAGGAGTGACTCGAGTGAGTGCATTTTGAGGTTTAGACTTCTAGCATTGCCCTCAAATTTTGCTTGCTTATACCTATTATGGTGGTGAATTTGTCATTTGAACCTTGTCTAAAATAGGCACTATAGGGGTGGCAAAAGCCTTAGCCAGTATCCGGAATCCCACGGGCGACAGGTGCAGGCCATCTCTGGCAAAGCATCATGGTTTGTCGATCATGTCATCCCAGGCAGACAGATACTGGATCCCCTTAGAATGACACCAGAAGCTTAGCCAATTATTGAAGTCAGTCATTTTGTCCTTGTACTGTGGTATTATTCTGAGTGATGGCAGGATGCTACTCAGGGCTAGGGTCATACCTGCCTGAGCTACAAGATCAGCCAGCTCCTCCATGTCTCTTTTCATGTAGTCCAGGGAGGTACGTCTCAGGTCATTCACACCAACATGGACAATGACAGAGTCATATTTGTACTTGTTGTGGAGTGACCTGAGTGCGTGCATTATGTGGCGGATCCTGGCACCTGACAGGCAGCTGACAGTAACCTTCTCCTTATTTAGCCTGGTGAGTGGAACATCAGTGTGCCTGACTATAAAGTCACCTATGACTAGAGTGTTGGGTACATTGTTATGCCTTATGGGCTGTGGTTGAATAGCACACTGAGTTTGTGGACAATGTGTCATTTGGGTTGTGTTGGGGGGGGGGGGTTGCTTGCATTTCTGCTTTGGAGGTCCCTTTTGCTTGGGTAGATTTTTATTGAGAACCTCCGTGAATGTAGATGTGTGTTTTGTGTTTCTATGTGGGTGCTTTGGTAGTGTAGGTTTTCAGGGACTATGTGATGAATGTGGTGTGGTGCAAGTGTTTACCTTCTCCTCTTGACTCTCTAGTTCAGTCTTGGGTGAAGAGAGCTTTGCTTCCAGTTTGGCTATATAAGTGCATCTCTCACATGTTGTAGTTTTGGGTGGTAGGAGGAGAGGGTTGTCTGTGTACATGAGGCAATTGCTGCATTGCCCCAAGATGCCCAGATTCATCAGGTAGACAGGAGAAAACACAGGGAGCTGACCCTTAGACATGCCTGGATAGGTGCTTATGTATTAAGTACTAAAACTGTTTTCCTCTAGACAAGTGAGGAAAGTTGAGTGCTGTAGTAATTTGTAGCTTATTTAGTGCTTAAAATGAGTTCTGAACAAGTGCTGAGCTCAAAGAAACAGATGTGAGTGCTGAAACTAAAAAGCTGGCTAGTTCTAAGAAACATAATTAAGCTAAAAGGCTTCCCTCCAACACAGAAAGGCTTGGGGGCTCAGAAGCTTACAAACAGTCCTTGATACAGCAAATCTGTATCTGGACTAGACTACTTACAGGAAAGGCAGGAAACAAGCTTAGAATTTTTTTTTTGTAAAGTGGAAAGGGGAAAGGAGGAGCAGAAAGTAAGTGGGTTGGCCTTCTCAAATGTTCTCCCTGGATTAGGTAGAATGAGGTAATGACACTAGACTGGGAGGAGTGTCCTAGATCAAATTTACAGTAGGGCAGGCATCTGCAAAGCCACCAAGTATAAGAACACAATACCAAAAGGGAGGGAGGGTGAGAAACAATATGATACACTCCTTGGCAGGAAATCAGAACAAAAAAACCCAAAAAGATGCTTAATAAATGTAGACAATTTCCAGTTAATATCTCACACATAGTGAAACTAACTAGAAAAGTATGCATCAGACAATAAAAATGCTATAAATAACTCATAAAAATAAGCAAAAAACAGAATACTTAATGTTATATATTACAGATCCAAGTTTGCTCAGTGCCCTTCCTCTGATTAGCTCAGTGTGAAATGGCAGAAACACTCGCAAGTTAACTTCTTAGGTAACAGAAAGTTGAAACCTGAAACAACTTTAAAAAAAGCTCGAAAGAACCAATGAGGTGCTTACTCCAAGCTGTAGTCCTAGTAACCCCAATCAGCTAATGACCGCAAACAATCCCCTCTCACTGAAATGCAGTATGGCTTTGGCTAAACTAAGATGGCCATGAAAATGTGCTCAGACTCACAGCCTCCACAAACAACTAGGCCCAAAACACAAGCCTGAATATGGACAATGCTACAAATAACCACACTACTTAGGTAGAAAAATACTGCAGAAATGTTTATCAAAGCAGAAAAGCAGCAGTGAGCCTTTAAATGAAATGTTTAAACAGATAAAGGGGAAAGGAGACTCTAGAGAAAGCTTTTAACTGCAAACAGGTTATATGATACACTCCTTGGCAGGAAATCAGAACAAAAAACCCAAACAGATGCTTAATAAATGTCGACAATTTCCAGTTAATACCTCACACACAGTGAAACTAGCTAGAAAAGTATGCAGCAGACAATAAAAGTGCTATAAATAAATCGTAGAAATAAGCAAAAATCAGGATACGTAATGTTATATATTACAGATCCGAGTTTGTTCAGTGCCCTTCCTCCGATTAGCTCAGTGTGAAATGGCAGAAACACTCACAAGTTAACTTCTTAGGTAACAGAAAGTTGAAACCTGAAACAACTTTTAAAAAAGCTCAAAAGAACCAAAGAGGTGCTTACTCCAAGCCTTAGTCCAGTTAACCCCAATCAACCAATAACCATAAACAATCCCCTCTCACTGAAATGCAATATGGCTTTGGCTAAACTAAGATGGTCTTGAACTTGTGCTCAGACTCACAGCCTCCACAAACAACTAGGCCCAAAACACAAGCCTGAATATGGACAATGCTACACATAACCACACTACTTAGGTAGAAAAAAACTGCAGAAATGTTTATCAAAGCAGAAAAGCAGCAGTGAGCCTTTAAATGAAAATTTTAAACAGATAAAGGAGAAAGGAAACTCTAGAGAAAGCTTTTAACTGCAAACAAGTTATATGATACACTCCTTGGTAGGAAATCAGAACAAAAAAGCCAAACAGATGCTTAATAAATGTAGACAATTTCCAGTTAATATACTTGACCCTCAGCAATTTTATTTATTTATTTACATTTGTTTACCGGGTAGTGTCTGGCTTGGCCAGTGACTCATTTTAATTGGAGACCCAGGGAGAAAAACTCCAAGACAAGTATTAGACAATTACTTTGTGATGGTTGAAGTTAATCACATTGCATACATGATAGTGAAAAAATATTTTCAATGAGCATCATACCTCCCAACCGTACTGAATTACTCAGGTAAAACCGAGGTTTGGGGTCAAATAATGGGGTGCCACGATTCCCGAGTGGCACCCCCTCATTCCCAATTTTTCAGCTATTTCTTTTAAAGAAATATTTCCCATATTTTGAGCTGACGTCATCACGTGCACAATGACGTCAGCTCAATCAGCCTGTCGGAATTGAGCTCAAGGGATCACAACATGCACATTTCCGGCTGGCTGCTTTCAAATTGTGTGAGCGGGAAGGACTTAACGTTCTGCAAGCTGGAAGGACTGGGCTTCTTCTACTGGACTGTCTGGGCTGCTTGCTTTTACTACTGTGCAGATGCAGAGCTTTATGCGAGTGGATCGGGAAGGAAGGACTGTCTGGGCTGCTTCTACTACTGTGCAGATGCAGAGCTTTATGCGATTATGAGCGGAATGGGAAGGAAGGACTGTCTGGGCAGATGCAGAGATTTATGCGAGCGGAAAGGAAGGACTGTCTGGGACCTTGGCTGCTGTGCAGATGCAGAGCTTTATGCGAGCGGACTGGAGTGCTTCAGGTAGGAAACAAGTGTGTGTGTGTGTGTGTGTGTGTGTGTGTGTGTGTGTGTGTGTGTGTGTGTGTGTGTGTGTGTGTGTGTGTGTGACGGTTCATAGCTTTTGTACTTCCCTTTCTCCATGTACTACTGTAAATATAGATATTTCTTAATAGCAGTCTTGAGAATATGGCTGTTGCTATTTTCAAATTTTGACTAAAGTAATTGTTTTATATATCATATGATTTTTAAAGATGTTGTACACACTTCATACAGGAGTTAAACTTTTGTCATGCCACCTTTTCAAGCATCGGTCTTGAAGGTAGTCTGTGTTAAGAACTTGATGCATGTTATCAAATGGTCCTTTCTCCTTTATGTTATAATGTACAACAATCTCTCAGAGATTTCTTGTAGTCCCCTATTTTTGTTAATATTTTGTGCTGGATTAGACTTAAAGTCATTTGTAAGTTACATTAACATGCATTATTGCACTTTATTACTTATGATAGACCATGCTATTATGACATCTTTTCTCTGTAGTGGTATATTAATCTGATCATATGCTATAGACATGCATACCAGGCAAAGATAACAAAGCAGTCCTGACACCTCTGAATGGGAGACAGCAGTTCACAGAAAAACAGTACAGACACTATATCTGACCCAAGACTGCAAAGATGGCATGCGGACTGACTTATGGTTGCCATGGTGAAATAAAGCTCCTGAGATTTGCACAGTTGCCATTGCCATAGCAATCATTTCATAGGTAAAACCAGTTACTGATCTTTTCCCAGGTTTCATCTTCTCTGATATTTACATTATTTTGTTTAATTTTGCATTTGAGTGCCATATTGTGTGGTGTGAGCTATACCTACAAATGGCCGTAGAGCTGTACACTTTCTTAATATGCATGCATGCATAGAAATGAGCAAACAACAGACATACAAATAAATAAATATAAACTTTTGCTTACTGTTTTATCTCCTGCTTAAAATAGTACCTTGAATACATGACAGCTCAGTTATTGCATTGGCTAGAGGACATACTCAGGCTCAGACCTTGTACCTTGGGTACAGGCAGGAGTGGCCTTAGGTCAACTGGTGCCTTAGGCAAAAGGGTTCCACAGCACCCCTACTACACTACCTGGTGCCCCCAACGTGGTATACCTACACAAAATAAATACTGGAAAAGCACCCCTGCTAGAGTGGCGCCCTAGGCAGCTGCCTAGTTGGCCTATTCCTAAGGCTGGCTATGGGTACAGGTAAGAAGAGCCTAAAGTCCCTACCCACCACCCCTTGTGAAAACTCTCCAGATTTATGCCTCATATTTTTGTTCTGTTCCTCATACAATCTGTGGTTTTCTGGATTTTAGTGGCAAATCAGTGAAAGATTGAATTCACTAAATAATAACAGGCATTTGAATTTCAGACTTCACATTATAGTAACACAACCTTTTATTCTAGCAATTTTCTAAGTTTATAAGAATGTGTCCCTATTTGGGGGGCTGTATTCTCCATTATTGGCTTTGTCCAGGTTTTTTGTGCTAAGAGGTTGAGAGCTGTGGTGAGAAGTGAGAACTGAATTCTGTGTTCCATTATTGGTTTTGTCCAGGATTTTTGTGCTAAGAGGTTGAGATGTATGGTGAGAAGTGAGAACTGAATTCTGTATACCTCCATTATTGGCTTTGTCTATTTTTTTGTGCTATATATAGTATGTGTGTGTGGAGGTAGACTTTTATGATTGAAATGTTCTGAATTGAGCAGTTTTCTCATTATTGGTTCATGCATTTTGCTTCATTGCCTTAATGGAAAAATGTTCAAACAATACATTTAAAATGTGCTCTAAGTCTAACAAGTGTGCTGTATTATACAAGGAATATAATTTAATAAAGTCAGGAAGGTGTATCGAAGAACACATGTATATTTCTTGTTTTGTGTGCAAGAGGTCTATGATTTGAAAACAGCCCAAAGATAATCTTTATCCACCACTGACCAGATGCATCATTTTCTTTGAATGCAGTGTGGGTTTCAATGATGTTTCAATGAATGTGGGTTTCAAGGGCAGAGAAGTTTTAATGCTAAGTCAGTTTTCATTGTGAGACAGTATTGCTTTGTTGAGCAGATGTCTATTACATTGTGCTATAAAATGTAAAAATAAAATCCAAATAATCATTGTAGAAGTAAAGCAGCATGCACATTAGTGTTAAGGTAAATGGGGCGAAATAGCCAGGTAATGGAACATTAGAATAGCTGCAGGGAGACTCTGGTACCATATTTTGGTTGTCTGTTCTTCAATTTGCGTTTGAAAGTTGGTATCCCACAATTCCATCAGAGTGGTTGGGATTACATAATTATGTGTGCAAATTTTATGTTAATCAGCGTACAGATTTGTACCTATTTTCCGTGGGCCTTGTCCAGATTTTTGATGTTTCCAGGTTGAGAGGTATGATGAGCATATGAAATATAAGACGATAAGATAGTTACATGCATGGTAGTAGAAAAATACATTTTTGATTGAGCATTGCAGATATAAAAAGATAATCAAGTTACATACGTGATAGTGGAAGATACTCTTTCAAAGACCATAGAAAAAATAATTACATGATAAGTCATTTCTTTTTTTTTACAGACGAACAGGTGGGAATATAATATAAAGTAAGATATCACACAGTGTTAGAACAACATCAGAAATGGGGTTTTAAAATGTAAGTTAGTGGGTCAGTCAGGTTTTGGGGGGGGGGTTCAACCTGGATAGGTGCAGGAGCATAGCCAATGGTTTGAAAGGTGTTCTTTTAGTAGCAATTTGGATTTGTGATTATTGGGGTTTCTAAGTAGTCACTAGGGGAGCTTGTAATGGACTGGGAGACCAGCAGGCAACCAGGTATGAGAGACTAGAACATTTGCTTGTAAAGGTGGTGTCTTTATATTATGATACCAAATTGCTGGAGAAATATATCAGCCTGAATTTAACCCCTCTGGGTTTAAGGGTGGACAAACTTCCAGCTTCTGAATTTTCTGAAGCTGAAGCTGATTTATTTGAGGAGTGGAAGAATATCTCTTTACAGTGTAATTTAGGGTGGCTTAAAGTACTTGTCAAACGTAACAATAGACTGCATGAACAAGTAAGAAATTAAATTTTGGAGCTGCAGGATGTGCTTAAGGGGGAAACTGCAACTGCCATATTTAATAATAAAATGAATGACATTAATGTGAGAGTGGGCAAAGCTGAGGCTGAAATACTTGAAAGGAAATGGAGTAAACTGGACAAAGATGGTCATGATTATAGGAACAACATCATCTTTCAGTGACAGAGAAAACCTAGGCAGAGCAGGTCCACCTTAAAACATATGGCTATGAGGTCTCGGAGTTCACGAGAGTCATCCTTTTTGTCCACAGATGCAAGCAGCAGTATCAACAGCAGGAAAAGTGTTTCATTTGAGGAATTGAGTGAAGGAGGTGTCCAGCAGGGCGAGCAGAGCAGTGGTCAGAAAGGGAGCCCACAGCAATCAAAAAGCAAGCGCAACCTGAGGTGGCAGAACAGGAAGAAATGAAGAAAATCAGAGAATTGGACATTCTGGACTCAACATTACTATTGATGTTGTTGTCACATGTAATGAGCATAATAACAGGTATGTCTTGAATAATGTAAATAGTTCACATTCAGTGAGTCAAAGTGAAATGTTAAATATTATTAATCTATCAGATTTGCAGTTAGATGATAATATGTATAGTTTACTTTTGAAAGGAATGAAATTTGTGCCAACATATTTTCCAGCCTTGGCAGACATAATGTTAGAAATATGTGCTTTTTGTCGCAAACTACAATTAAAGGCATTTTTTTTCCAAAACAAATTCAGAAAATGCGAATGGTAATGTAATGTGCAGCATTGATGAAGATGAAGAACCATTGCTAGATTTGTCACTGCGTGAAAATGAGTTAGTGGATATTTTTGCTTATGAACAAGAGCTTGAAATTAATAGGGACAGTGTTGGGGATGGTTTTTCATATTACACTGGTTATGGAAAATGTAGTATTCCTAAGGTTTCTTATGTTAGCACTTTTTATCTGCCTAGAACTATCTCAGCCATAATAAATTTTGAGAAGGTGTTATACAAACAGTTGCAAGTTGAATATAAGAAGTTTTATGACAGTTATAAGCCCCATAACTTGAAAAAGCATGAACAGAATGCATTAAGGCAGTTAGGAAGCTTGAATAAAGATTATGTTTTTGCACAGGCAGATAAGGAGGGTAATTGGGTAATAATGTCTAGAGTGAAATACAACAATATGGCAAAGGAATTGTTGCAGGAAGTTGGTGTTTATGAACAGGTGCAGTCAATTGTTCTGGATGCATATAATGACTTGTTGCTGGAATTACTTGAAAAGCGAGAGAGACTGGGATTTTTTTCCACCACTGATATCAAAAAGTTACATGTAAAATATCCTAGAATGGGTAAGTTTTATGCCATTCCCAAGGTACACAAGGACTTAACAAATCCTCCTGGGGGACCCATAGTGTCAGGGGTGGGGGGGTATCTCCAGAATATTAGCATTTTTCTGGATGCACAGTTGAAAGAGCATTTGAAGTGAGTTCCTTCATACATTAGAAATGGTAAAGAGCTCACAGACACTTTGGGAGGTATTGAGTGGCAAGTGGATTTTTTTTCTGGGCAACTGTTAATGTTAAGTCCTTGTATACCAATATTTCCCATCAGTGGGATCCTTTAGCAATAGCCAAACTATTGGGGGAAGGTCCCAGAACAAGTTATATTTTACAGCTGTTGGAGTTTGCATTGACACACAATGTATTTTGTTTTGAGGACAATTTTTTTCTACAGAGAACAGGAACTGCTATGGGGCATCTTTTGCCCCATCCTATGCCATAAGTTTTATGTTTTTTTTTTGAGGAGAGCTGTGATTATAGGAATACATATATTTTGGAAAATGTTACAGTTTTCAAATGCTATATTGATGATTTGTTTTTTATATGTAGAGGGGAATTTAGTCTTTTTGAACACTTCATGTTGGAACTAAATCAGAATCAGTATGGCATTACAGCGTCCTATCAAACTCATAGACATAAGATACAGTTTCTAGATTTGGAGTTCTTTATGGATAAAGACAAGCCAGTGTCTTTTAAACCATTTTATAAGGAAACAGTGGCTAATAATTTTTTGAGTACAGTACATTTCATCCTATACATGTAAAGGTAACTCCATATTAAGCCCATGGGGCCACAAAGTTCCAAAATTAATAATATATCTACTTTCCATCCTTAACAAAATGTGCCCATAACCAGAACATTTACTTTATTCTCTCCCTTATGGAGAATTCAAGTGCATTAGTGACGATGTTCATGACAGAACCACATTGGATGGGGAATTTAATATTGTTAGATGCAAGTTGGCGAAGAGAGGGTATTCTAGCCAGGTGTTAAATAGGGCTGAGGAAAAAGTGAGAAAGCAAATTGCTGGTCGAAGAGTATGGAGTCATGTAATATATCATGGGCATGGAGATTATCATAAAGTGGGCAAGGATGATGTATTTTTTGTTAACAAATTTTCCCCTTTTTCAGTTGCATTGAAGGCATTAGTGCACAGATTTTGGCCTATTATACAGCAGGATGAGGAAGTGGGCAACATTTTCAAGGACAAGGTTGTTTTTTCTTATAGTAGATTTCACAACCTGAAGAAATTATTGAACAATAGGGTAAGTAGGATGGAAAATGGTTCTATCACAGTAGGCACCTTTAGATGTGGAAGGTGCAAGGTGTGTGACAAAGTCAAGAACATTTCAGGTACTTTGATTAATGGAAAGAAGTTCATTGCCCTGGGATCTTACAATTGCAGTATCAGTGGGGTGTTTATGCCATTGGATGTGATTGTCTACCTGTAAAGTGGTACATAGGCCAAACCAGAAGAATGGTGAAAAGAGGAATTATGGGGCATTGGGGGGATGTGAGGCATGTTAGTCTTAATAATCCTGTGGCCCAGCATTTCCACGCTGTTCACAATGGTAACACTAGCAGTTTATTTTTTTTCCGTTTTAAACAAACCTTATGCAGTACAAGGCATGGAATATGGGCACATTTTGTTAAGGATGGAAAGTAGATATATTATTAATTTTGGAACTTTGTGGCCCCATGGGCTTAATATGGAGTTACCTTTACATGTATAGGATGAAATGTTTTAGGATGCATTATTTTATAAATGCATAGACATATAGGATGAATGATTTATATGTATAGACTAAAATATTTAAATATTAAAGGATTTGTTAATCTAAAGATGTATAGGTGCATTGGCATGAACTTCTTAAACTATTAAGTTAAATGCAATAGGAATGTAAGGGGGTGCATTTTAAAAGTTTTTTGATGCACTTTAAATGTTTCTGAAGCACTTTAATTGCTCAGGATGCACTTTAGATTTAAATTTTCTTGACTCATTGATTAACTGATCAACCATTGTAGGACAAAATGTTTTAGTATTTGTTAACCTAAAGATGCATAAGTGTGTTTGTATGAACTTCTTAAATTATAATGTTAAATGCTATAGAAATATAAGAGGTTGCACTTTATATGTTTTGATGCACTTTAAATGTTTCTGAAGCACTTTATTGCTCAGGATGCACTTTAGATTCTTGACTCACTGATTAATTGAGCAATTATTGTATAATTGAATTGAATAATGAATGTAGTGAAATGTATATAAAGTACACCTTTCTTGTGCATGATTATTCCCTTGAAGGATTGATGCCGAAGTATTAAAAGTTGATGGTGACCATTTCTCCAGTTGTTCAGTGTGTCTTTTTCTTTTTTTATTTACTAGGAGAGCAGGCTCCAGGATTTGGATATTTTATTAGAATAGAGACTGTAACCATAGCAGTTTTGGACTTACTTACTTTTATGAGTAGTTTGTCTGATGAGTTTAGGGACCTGGGATTAGTATTAAGCTCAACTAGGTTGGAGAGAGCTGGTCTGTGATCAGGTTTGTGGATTAAGTTATGTGCTATGGTGAGTTGGTTGAGTTGAGTTGGTTGAGAGTTGGTTGAGAGTTAAAAAGTTGGGAAGTTCCAGCCAGTTGAGTTGGAGTGCAGTACAGTGGTGGGATTTCTGAGGCTGATTAAAAGCAAACTTGGCTATTTTGTTATAACAGCTCTCAAGGTTATTTAAGTCAGTCTTGCATAGGTTGGTAATGATTTGTGAGCAGTAAAGGAGGGTGGAAAGCAGGTGCGATCTGGCTGTAGAAAGTCTGGCATAGCTGGTTAAGAAGGGTTTGGCTCTATAGACTGATCCAAGTTTAATGTGGAATTTTTAAATTGTGATTGCTATATGTCTGTTGAATTTTAGGCGTTCTTCTATTGTTACCCCAAGGAGCTTATTTTGACTTTGAGAAGAGTAGATCCTGAGCTACAAGACTTTTGAGTTTAAAACTGCTGTTTGGCTGCACTTATTTTTGGATTTTCTGCGCTTAAGATTTGGGTACTTCCAGTACTTGTTGATGTTGGTATTTTTATATTACAGTTTGTTGTATTTTAAACTTTCATTTACTGCAGAGTTTTTTTTTTTCCTTAAACTCTTAAAAGTTGTTGGCTAGGGTCATTTAGGAAATATTCCTTTTGCATTTGTTGAGTGAATACGAATTAGGTCTAGATAATTAGGGAGAGACAGTTTCCCTATTTAAGGTGTACACTTACAGTCCTCTTCAACTTCAAGAGTTCTGTTTTTAAAAATGAGGTTTGCATTGATTTTTTTGGAATTTCTCCACAAACCTGCCCAACTATTGTTCTGCTTTTAAACTTGGTTTTTAACTGCCTGCCTCTACTATAAATTAGAGTTTGCAAGCCCCTCCCAGTGCTATTTCTAGTGAACACTGATAGCTCAAATTGATAAGGCACTCCCATTAGACTCTTAAAGCTTGAATTAGCCTCTGTTTCATATGATCATATTTCAATATAGTGCACAATGCAATACTCAGAATTGTTAATCTAAATTGTGTATTATTCTTTTCTGCATTTTTCCTTGTTTTAACCGTAGGTCATCTGTTTTCATTCTAACTTGGTCTGGAACCTTAGTTCTGTTACTCATAGTAATGGGAAAATTATGAGTTGCTGCAGGATATGAGCCTCACGTATTTTATTTCGGTACTTACGTATTATCGCAACCATATTCCTAACCTGTCATAACTTCTGATGGTTTCCTGAAACACTGTCTGTTAACTTAAGGAAGGGTGTGTAAAGTCTTAAGTACTATTCTGTCGGCTTGTTTTTTCATGTAGTAAGAGGAATAATGGCAAAATTCCTCTTCCCCGGTAGCCTCCTTTCTCGACTGATAAACATGAGTGCTGCTTGTAAGTGGTCGTTAATGTTGCAAATGATGAAACAACTCAGCACAATCTCAGCAACATAAGTGGCCTATGTCCAAGTCGTTTAAAGACATTACATGCTGACAGCATCATCTGCGATTCTTAAAACTGGTAAATATTTCTGTAAGTTATTCAGCATTTACAGCACCTGCTGATATTAGTGTAAGTGGCTGTTGTGAGTAAACAAGTTCAAAGTAACAGTACTATCTGTGTGACTAGGGAGAATGTTTAACACCCATGCACTTCACAGAGCAAATGAAGAACGGCACTCATGACTACAACATTTACCGTTATTGCTCTTCCTGCCTCATACCCAGTGTGACACAGTAATACCTATTTGTTTACACCCCCCTTTTATGGTTAAGAAACGTATTCCTGCACAAACAGAAGGAATTATGCCACTTTTCAAATGTGGTTGCACTAATACATAAGTACCTTTATTTCTGCTGTTTTTTATTGTTTGCATTTTACTTGGTCTGGGGGCCTTAGACTTGTAGTATAACTCACAGTAGTGAGAGAATTGTGAATTGGTGCAGGATCTGACACTGCTACTACAGATTTTTTTAATGTTTGCATTTTACTTGGTCTGTGGACTTTATTTTGGTATTTAGCATCACTCACAATAGTAAGAGAGTTGTGACTTGCTACATTATCTTAAATATACATACATATACTTATACACTTATAATGCATTTTTATTGTTTACTGATTGGATTGCTCCCTAACTCATCTCCTATAGCCTGTGCTGGGCTGTGCAGCAGTAGTATGCAATGCCCTGTATAGATGCAGGCACCTAGAGTTGTAAGTTTCCATATAAAATTTCCTCTGTTATTTTCTCAAGTATTTAGCTGAGTGCAGAGCAGCTAGCTTACCCAATGAGAACCATTGCATCAAGAATGTTGTTTTAGATTAATCATAGACCTCTCCCTCTAGTGTTACATCTCTAAATCCTGAGTGCACCAACCCTCATAGATCACAAAAGAGAGGATCCATTGCCATGGATTTGCACTTTCCTACTGTCTCTGTAACCCGCCTGGTGGAACTGGGCATTCAGAGACAATGTATCAATTGGCTTGTGTTTACAGGCAACCATCTTATTCTTAAGCAGACTGACATAGTATGCAAGAGATGCAATCACACTATGTATTTGGAGGCAGAGCTCTCATATACAGACACTGATATCTCCAAACAAGTTGGACGTAACACACGCACTACACCTTCTATGGATCAGACACATAAACTCACATATGTTGAAGCTCTTAAATGCAACCTTCCCAAACATCAAAGGCCTCCTATATGTTGCCCTCAGCAACCTCCCAAACATCTGACAAAGACAACACTCCCCAGGACACATACAACCACATCTCCCAATGTATCAGTATCTAAGTCCTTAACTCATTACAGTTGTGTGATGCCTCCAGGTTTTTTTTGCAGTTTTATCCTACTGATGCTTCTAGACATAAAGTATTGATAGTTCATAATTGCTTTAATAATTCCAAACCCGTGCTACATACAAATTATTAAAAGATTTCATCTTATAGCTTATACAATGGCAAATACAACTATATTGATAGTTGACCTCTGTCAAGTGCAAATAAAAAGAGATTAGTTGTTACCACTTGGGTTCCTCTCTGGACTGTGTTATTTATATAATATTTACTTATATGTCTTAAATGTCATTTTTTTTCTAAATATCTCAACAACCAAGTAGCACAGACAGAACTGCTTAGCCTAATAAGAAAGCTCTCAGTTGGATGAACAAAATGCTGCTGACAGTATGTGTGTATTGAGTAGTGTCTGAGATATTATAAGTCATTTACAAAATATTACAGATTTAATAGTTACTGCATTTATTTTGACTCATGGAATCATGTTTAACACCTAGAACCTAAAGAATACTAACACTACAAAATAGTTTGTGCTGAAGAGTTTGCCATTTATACTTCCTTCATAACCCCTATGATTACAGAGATATGAACATTTGTTTGAAATGTGAGGACATTATTTGATTCTATCAAAAAGCTTAAGCCCTGCCCATTGGAAGTTATAGTGAAAATTTTTCCAGAGCTCAATTGGAGGGAATGATTTAAGGCAAACTGCCACACAACCCAATATATTGGTCAATGGACACTCTATTGTGGGACACACGGATGCTCCCCTCACCAGGCTAAGCCAGGAGACAGCCACGGTCAGTTGTCTGTCGTGCATAAGGATCTGTCAGAAAGCACATACACTCAGGACATTGAAACACAGCTGGAGAAACTAAAGCTGTTTTGTGGCATTTGCTGTTTTACTGTTTATATTTGGGAGAAAATAGGTCATGGTTTCAGAAAAGTAATTAGCAAAAAATGTGCAAATCTGGATAATATGAAATTGCATTACATAATTACAAACGTGTACAGCAACTTGTTGATTAGTGTTGTGAATAATCTGACAGCTTAAAAGAAGGTGTGTCAGACAGAATGTGAATTGTCAATTGTCAGGCGCCAGTAGTAGAGAGGGGTTCCTGGGTGCTGGAAACTCTTATGAAAGAGAAACCATTTTGTTTACTTTGGCATGTTTTATGGTTGTGTTAACAAAAGGTTATTGTTGCGTTATTAATAAGATGGCTGTGGAAGCTGTCAGGAAGGTTTGTGGTTGTATTATTATGTTCCATCTTTTTGACAAAGTAGCAACATATATTGTAGATGAACATCAAGGCAGATCCAACAGACTCAAATCAGGTTTTAAATATTAACTACTACTAATTTTAGAAGCTGATAGAGTCAAATGATTCTAACACTTATGTTTGAAGTAAAAAAGTTCATGACTTTAATGTCTTTCTTTACATAATGAGTATATATTAGATTTTGGGGTTCCCTATTAGAACCGCAAAAGTCCACTTACGCGAATACGGAAACATCAACACGTATTCGGTGAACTGCGAAAACACAGATCATCCTGAAGCACGAAATTCAAAATGTCAGATCGTCATAGGTGGCCCTTCTGCGGTATAGCTCCTTAAGGTAAGTGTGCGATAGTTACGGACCTTAGGGTTAGGGTGCATAGATAGTAATGTATGCAAGGTTTAGTGTAGGGTTAGAAGTAGTGTTTTGTTTAGTGTATGTATGTGGTTTATTTATTTTGTTTGGGTAGGTAGTATGTAGCGGGCAGTGGGGTTGGCCAACTATGACGATTCAAGATTTTGAATTTCGCGGTTTAGGGCGTTCAGTGTTTTTGCGGTACGCGCAATATGTGTCGCTATTTTCGTATTCACTGAAAAGGTCTTTCGTGCTTATAATATAGAAATGATTTTAAGAAGGATTTATTTATTTTTGTATTTCTTTAACATTTGTTTAGCGGGAAAGTCCAAGTGGGACACAGCCAGAGCACCTGGAGGAAACTCACGTGAATGCAGAGAAGACATGCAGACTCTGCACAGCAGACAATCAAACAGGAGAACCTCTTTCTGTGAGGCGATAACGCTAAGTGCTGCATCACCCTGTTTTCACAGTTGGCACAGTTTTGAGAATGAACAGCTGAGATGTATACCTAGCGACGAGAACGTATTGGAAGGTGACAGGTTTAGATCAAGTAGTGCCCTGTCATGAGCTTGTGACTTCAATCTTGCTGGTTGTACACCTTCAATAAGAAGGTGGTGCATAGGTTCAGTACTGACAGATGACTAGTTCATCCATTTTCATAGTATGAGTGCTGAGGCATATGTATTAACTGTAAGCTTGTGTGTTGCTACTGAGCTATGAAGGGGGCTACACCATGTAGTGGTATCTGCTATGAATCCAGTATGACCGTAATATGACTCTGGAAGAGGCATAAATATTGTTCTTCAAACTGAAAGTTGTAACCATAAAACATGGTAAATGCAGTTATTATTTTTTCAATATGCTGGGAAATTTCTATATGCTAGAATGCTAGATTGATATCTACCTGGTTATGTAGGGCATTGAAGTCAGTGAAGGTAACAGCGATCGAAATTACAGGTACGAGCATAAGGTGGGGGGAGTATTACTTGAAGAGTGCAAGAGAAGAAAAGTGAAAGAGAATGAAACAGAGAAAAATAATGTTGATGATGTGGTGCCTAGACGGGCACAATACATAAATTAAGGACTGTTCTGTGCTCTTTGGCAGTATGTTAGGTTTCTTTGCAAATGCATATATTGATTAAGTGGTACTGGGCAGTGGGGTGCTGGATGGACTGTGCAATACCATAACATGCTTATGTTTGGGCCCTGATCATGCACATTATCAATCCATTTTTGCACATGGGGTCGGGATGTCACTTCAACACTGACACTGACAACCAGCCTCTGTTCAAAACTAAATGAAATAACATCATGTTGCAAATGTCAGTGACCAGTCAGCAAGGAGAAAAATTTCCCACTGAAACTGAAGATCAAGGCAGTCTGTATCCTTTTCTCAAATCTAGTAATACTCAATATTGTTTCTTCACAAGCTCACAGTGCAGTGTGTAAGTGCTTGTTTTGAAACCCAAGTGCAGTGATTTTTTTTTTAAATAAAAAAGTCTATAGATTTAAATTTTAAGATGAATTAGAGACAAGGGACTTTGTTTAATTTTGGTCTTAAGAAATCTCATATTGAAAATATTTGTGATGCAACCACCTCAGGCCTACAGAGTGATCTCCACGATGTACAAAAGAAGGGAAAAACTAGCAGCACACAGCAAAAAACTCTGTATTCCTTTGTTAGTACATGGACAGCTATTTAAAATTTGGTTTCATACAGTGCACTAACACTGACCAATCACTGCAACCTCAATGTCTCATTTGTGCTTTTGTTCTGGGAAATGAAGCTATGAAACTCCAGAGACCGGCACAAACTAGGAAGTTCACACAAAAATGCTGGAAATTGCACTCTGGACCCAACAACATATGGAAGCAACAGTAAATAATAAACGTAGTTCCAAAAATAGTAAAACAAGTGATAATTTATTTAATATAGAATCCACATGAAGCGCTTTTCGCCCCACTAAATAGTGGGACTTCTTCAGACAAGAAATATCGCTCCTAACTGCTGCTTAAATTGACTTATCATTGTGGTCATAAAGACACAGTCCTAGATTTGATAGGGCAACACCCTGTTATACAATTGTTGCTAGTTTGTATTTGATGTTTACACTATGTCATTGTTTGTCATTAATAATAATAATTATTATTAATTATTAATTGTTTATTTATTAAATATATTTGGTTCATTTGTACACATCTTACATGTTGTATACACACTTCACTTATGGAATGTCACCAACTACATGCTTATATGGTTCCTTTTTACTACGTGCCAATACTAACTTATTTTGTATATACATATAAACCTTTGTGTATTTTGTATTCATATATTTATATATATTTTTTAACTAAATTTGTACATAGCGTTATTTACATATACATGCTGGTTGAGGTAATTTATTTGTTCATAGCCCATCACGATTGGCCCTCATTTTCATCTTATTATTACTATTGTTCATTTATACAACTATCAAATTCATGTATTTATTAGAACTGTTTACATTTTGATTTAGACCTGTCGGTCTTAAAACATTACACATTGTGACATGATTTTCCATGTTTTTTAACTATGTAGTTTTAGTGGCTTTAGCTTTTTGCTTTTAAATGATTACTTTTTAGATGATTGATTATCTTAATTAATTAATTGTATTAACAAGGTGTTGCCCTATCAAATCTAGGACTGTGTCCTTGTGACCACGATGATAGGTCAATTTAGGCAGCAGTTAGGAGAGATTTTTCTTGTCTGAAGAAGTCCCACTATTTAGTGGGATGAAAAGCGTTTCACGTGGATTCTATATTAAATAAATTATCACTTGTTTTACTATTTTTGGAACTATATTTATTACTTACTGTTGTTTCCATGTGTTATTGGGTCCAGAGTGCAATTCCCAGAATTTTTGTGTGAACTTCGTAGTTTGTGCCGGTCTTTGGAGTTCCAGTGTTTACAATGGCTGACGAAACTGCACTCTCTCTCTGACAACACCACCTACAGATGTTAATGAGTTAAATGTGAATTTACCTTCCTTGATCGAGTCCTTGGTTAAACAAGTGGATACCCTTACCAAAAGGCTCGATGTTTTAGCGGGTGATGCTTCTAGTTTCAGTGTGCGTCTTGCCCCTAACAACACTGTCTTGACTGCTGTTTCAACTAATCCACTGGTTATTGAGAATGTAAGAGCTGTTCCATCATTGACTTTACCAGCAACAGATAATCCTCTTAATGGCAACAACCCACTAACTGGATGTACTCGGAACGATAATATTGTGAATAATCCAAATGGACTTACAGGGCTTATTGGTGTTCCTAAACTACTACAATGGCTAGCGGAACCATTATCCATGCAAACGCCATCTAGTAGCAAGGCTCAGAAGCAACCGGCTCTGGGTTCTGGGGATATATCCTTACAACTTCAGCAACTTGACCAGAAAATGGTCAAATACTGGAAGACCCAATTGGAAATTGCTTACTTCAAGGAGTGCTTGGCTGAAGGGATTGTGCCTAAATGTTTAAGATTTTGGCAGTACCTGACAGGCTTGATAGAGGGATCAATCTTTCACCAGGACCTGATCAAACTTTTTAACAAGCATGGACTTGAATTATTGGATCTTATGTGTATTCATTATCAGAAATCGTCAGACAAGCTAGTGACTGAAGCAACTGCACTAGACAAGTCTATTCAAAAGAACATTGACTTTTCACGGTATAAATATGATTATAACCGTATTTTCCAAAGTATTGATCAATATGTCAATAAAATCAAAGAGACTAAACTTAAAAAACTGAACCGGGACCGACAGGCATATAGTAATGTCAGGGCTTACCCGAATCCTCCCCCTTCACAAACGGGTTCATTGATTGGCCCAGAATCCCCCAATAGAGAAGGCCAATGTGACCAAACCCACAACGATATCCAAAACATTGGTACAACTCAACAAGATAGTTCACAACTCAATGGGAATGGCCCCAAGCACAGATACAACAAAGAAAATACTATGGGATTAGTGAATGCCCCTAATTTTAACCAGAATGTTGGGCAACATCAAAATTTTTGAAACGGAGCCTCCCATTACAATTTGAGGCAGAACACGAATCCTTCAAACAACTTCAACAAGTTCAATGTTCAAGGGAAGAGGGGGAGGTAACTGTCATCTCTTCTAATCAAGCTATTTTTTCAAACCAAGAAGCTTTCACCATTTTGTTTAATGAAAACAAAGATTTTAAAATTTTTAACTTTACTAATGTCCAAATTTACCCTATTGTCATAGAAGTATTTTCTAAGGGTTGTACTTTTGTAACTAGTAGCAAAACTGACTTAGCTCATACATTGATTGACTTGAAGTTGTTTTGCAGGAAAATGAATTTGAAACTGTTTTTTGGGTGGGAGATGATGGGGCATGATTGTTTTCATGTAGCAAGTACTTTTATACTGTCAATGCACCCTACATTGGCCTTGTTTGACAAAATATGTGAAATTGACTTGCGTAACCTTTTGTCTTCTAACACCTTTTGGAAGAATACTGTATTTAATGTTAGCAGGTATGAGAAACATGCAATTAATACACTAAAAGAAACAGGAGTAAGGATTAGGAAACCCGACAAGGGAGGGGGTTTGGTCGTTATGACTGAAGAACAATATACCATTAAGATGTTTAAAATACTAGATAGTAATGTGTACCAGGAGGCTTCGAGAAATTAATTAAGCCAGGTTTATTTGAGAATTCGTTCAATATTCAATGATTTTTTCATAGAAGGTAGAATTGAACTGCAAACATTTAACTACCTTACTATGTCTACACCTAGAACCCCAATCCTATTCGGTATTCCCAAGATTCATAAATCACTAACCGACCTGCCTGTGAGACCACTTGTTGATGGGAGGAATAGCATCACTTACCCCTGTGCCAAAGTGGTAGATAATATATTACAAAAATACGTGTTACAGGAAGTGGATATTTGTAAGGATTCTTGGTCATTTCTCCAGAAAATTAATGCCCTTACATTCGATGAGAGTCTTCATTTTTTAACCGTAGATGTGAGGGATTTGTATTCATGCATACCTCGCGAGCTAGGTATAGAATGGGTATGCTTTTTGCTCCAGAAAAGGGGAGCTATCCAGGCTGAATTGACTTTAGTATCAGAGATGTTGGACATTGTTTTGTCCTACAATTATTTGACCTTTAACAACAGGATCTACCTCCAGAAAGTTAGGGTGTCCATGGGCTCCCCGTGCGGAGGTAGTTTTGCAAACCTGGTGATGGCTTACTGGGAGCAGGAAATAGTGCGGAAAAATGAACAGGTAAACAATCAGATGAAACTTTACACATGTTTTCTTGATGATATTTTTATTTTAATCCAAGAAGATGAAACAGCAGCTACTAATCTTGTTACCTTTTCAACTCCACTTTTAATTTCCTGGACTTTACATATACATATGGTAAAGAGAGGACTGTTTATCTGGATGTAGAACTGTGGAAAGACTATCAGAGTAAAGCTTTTTGTGCTAAGATTTATAGAAAGAGTACATATTCCAACAGTTTTTTACATTACAACAGTAACCACCCTTGATATCAAAAGAGATCTGTAGTGAAAGGCCAGTTGGTCTGGGCCGCATGGATGGTTTCAAGGGAGAACGACTTTTTAGAAATGTAAAACACTACAAAATATGTTTACTAACCAAGGTTACCCAGTACAACTCATTATCAACCTCATCGAGGAAGTCCAAGAACAAAGAAGGTCAGGTTTTTACCAACCAATTCTGGGCAAAGGCCTACATATTACAGTACAGACCCAACATAGTGACATTAGTCAGTTGAACTTATCCTTTATAACACCTTTTATTTATTTATTTATTTATTTATTTATTTAAATTTGTTGACCGGGAGTGTCCAACTGGACGTGGGTCCATTTTCAGCGGAGGCCCGGGGAGAAAAGCTCCACAGTAAAATGAACAGACAGTAGTTACATTGGATTACATAGTGATTAACAATTTAACATAGAAATTACTTACAACATATTTACAGATGAAGAACATAGTACATCAGTAGACAACTAGAATCTTTATCTGTGAAGTACATAACAGGCAATAACAAATGTAACAATGAGAAGTTCCTGCTGTATAATAAGTACTAGGCTTATGAGCATCTGAGCTAGCTATCATCAAGGTAGTTAGTGGAGGTGAAAGAAAGGTAGTAGTTGGATGGGTGGATGATATTAGAGTGGGAGTTGCAAGGGCATAGCCAGCATGTTTTAGGTGCGCTTTTAATAAAGTTTTGAAGTTGGTGCATGATGGTACGGAGGTAATTGTGGGTGGGAGTGAGTTCCATAATTTGGCTATGGCGCAAGAGAATAGTGCTTCACCAGCAGAGTTATTGGCTTTAGTGATCTGCAAGTGATTTTTGTTGCTGGATCTTAGTGGTCTGGTGGTGCGATAGGGTTGGAGTAGATTCTGGAGGGATGGGACATTTAGTGGATGGTTTACTAGTTTGTGGGCAAGTGAGAGTTGATACCACTGAAGGAGGTGAGGGAGTTCAAGCCAGCCCAGTTCAGCAAGTGAGAGACAGTGGTGACTACGGTAGGATGCCCCTGTGGCGAATTTTGCGATTTTGTTGTAGCAGGTCTCTAGCTTGTTTAGATCACATTGCCTTAGGTTGGTATATACTGGAGAGGCATAAAGTAGGGTGGAGATAAGGTGGGAATTTGCTATTGAAATCTTTGCTGCTTTGGTGAGAAATTGTTTATTCCTGTATAATGCTCCTAGTTTTTTGTGGACTTTTTATGGTCATGGATATGTGAATGTCAAATTTTAGTTTATTGTCTATTTCCACTCCTAGCAATTTGGTGTGTTCAGTTGGGTATATAGTGGTGTTGTCTTTTGCTGTGATGTTAAAGTGAGAGTTGTTTTGAGTATGTTTGGTCGGTTGGAAGATGAGTAGTTTAGTTTTGTTTGGGTTGAGTATTAATTGGGCATCGGATAACCATGTTTTAACAGAGGAAAAGGCTTCCTGTGTGACTTTTTGCAGTTTGGGTAGGGACTGGGCTGAGCAGATGATGGTCGAGTCATCTGCTTATTGTATGAGTGTGCCATGTTTGGTGGCAGAGGCTAGATTATTGGTGTAAACAGAGAAGAGTAGGGGTCCAAGGATGGATCCTTGGGGAACCCCTATGGAGACAGGTAGTTGGGGAGATATGTCATTCTGCCATACAATGGATTGTTGGCGGTCAGACAGGTAACTCTGAAACCAGTTGGTGACCGATTGTGAGAAGGATAGGTTATTGAGGACAGAGATAAGTTGTTTGTGTGGGACCATGTCAAATGCTTTAGATACGTCTAGGAAAGTAGCAGAGGAGAGATAGCCATTGTTTTATGCTGAAGGATAGTGTTAGTAAAGGAGAGTAAGGCAGTGGTGGTGCTATGGTTTGGTCGGAAACCATGCTGAGTACTGGAAAGGAGGTTGTTAGTAAGGAGGTAGTGTGAGACCTGAGAGTGTATGCATCTCTCTAGTATTTTGGAGAGTGGAGAGAGAATAGCTATGGGGCGGTAATTGGTTAGTTCTGCAGAGGGTCCGCCTTTGTGGAGGGGAATTATATGTGAGACTTTCCACAATGTGGGAACGTAACTTTCTGACAGAGATCGGTTAATCAAGACGGATACTGGGTAGGCCAGAGCATCAGCTGCGATTTGTAGGTATTCACTTGGGAGGTTGTCTGCTGCTAATTTGGTGGGTTTAAGTTTAGTTAAGAGTTTTTTATGTTGGAGGTAGGTACAGGAGAAAAAGAGAAGGCAGTGGGGAGATTACTCGTTGAAGGTGTGGGTTGGAGGGGAGGGGGGTTGTGTTGTTTAGCTAGTGATAGTATGGTTTGGGTGAAGTGTGTGTTGAATGAGGTAGCAATATTTTCTGAGGAGTGAGGGATGTTAGGAGGAGGGGTACTGACTTTACCTGGGTGGAGGATGGAGTTTATGGAGGACCAGAATTGTTTGGGGCTGTGTTGTGAGGAGTCTAGGGCAGACTGGTAGTATTGGAATTTGTCCCAGGTTGGATTGTTGCCAGAACAGGATTGCCAGTCAATATTGAAATCACCTAAGATGATAGTTTCTTGGGGGAGATGGTGGATAGACCAGCTGAGGAGGTTTTCTAGTGGAGGGATGTTTTGGCCAGGTGGGAAGTAGCATCCAATTATGTTGATGGTTTTGTTTCGGTTAATTTTGAGGTTGGTATATATTATTTCTTCATTGCCTATTTGTGGAGCTGATGATTTTAAGATCTGGATGTTTAGATGTTGTTTAAATATTATAGCTACACCACCTCCTTTTTTGTTTAGCCGATCTACTCTTAGTATGCCGTAACCTGTAGGGAGTATTTGCTCACTGGTAATGTGAGGTTTTAGCCAGGTTTCTGTCAGGACGACTATATCTGGGGAGTATAAGTCTATGGTGGCATGGAGTTCATGGACTTTGTTGGATATACTTCTAATATTTAGGCTTAGTAGAAGGAAGTCACTTGGCTTTCTATTGGCTGTAGTATGGGAGAAGTTGTGGTTTCTAGTCTGATTATGAGGATTGGGGTTGGAGATGGTAGGGCCAGGGTTGGGGTGGATGTCTCCACTTAGGGCTAGTTTTGATATGCATGAGATTATTAGTTTTCTTAGTTTTTGAATGTGTTTGTTTATAAGGGAAATTTTATGATTGTTCTCTGTGGGTAATAGGTATGGTGGGAGGGTTAGTATGTTAAGTTGTAGGGATGCTTTATGTTTGAGTAATATAGTTGGAAGAATATGTAGGGGGTGCATAGGGGTGGTTCTTGAGCTGGCGGGAGGGGAGCTGAGTATGGGTGAGACATGGGTGGTGGTGTGAGTAGTAGTACAGTGGTAGTGGTTGAGTGGGGGAATGATGGAGCTTTGGTAGAATGTAAGATATGCAAGGAGAGTGCATGCAGTGAGCAAAGGAAAGGTATGCTTGTACATGTCAGTTGAGGAGGTGTGATAGTAGAGGGAATATGGAGGAGGTAGTGTTGGGTTAGCGCTGTGGTTGGCTATTGGAAAGATGGGAGGGGTTTGAGTGCAATAAAGGTGGGACCACTGGGGGCGGGAGGGAATAGGGGACAGGGCGGGGAGCGAAGCAGGTAGAGACCCTGTTAGGTTCTTGTATGAGGGGCTGGAAACAATCACAAAGCAAGACAAGTATGTGTTAAGAACAATCACAATTGACCAAGGACTGCTCTGAAACTGTAAGTCTTGTCTTAATTTCTCATGTGGAAAACCAGGATAACCTTGTATCAGTAGGCTACTGTGGTATAGTTTAAATAAACAAACACACAGTATTGATCAGTTATGGATGCTATTTGTTAACAGAAGGGAATAAGAGAAAGTGGAAGATGTGTGTGGTGGTGGTGGTGGTGGTGGGGGGGATGCTTACAGCCAAAGCAGAGTGCTCTCCAGGGGAAAATGAAGATTGGCTCAAACAGTTAGACACATACTCAAAGTTAACTGTAGCTGTTTGCAGACAGTTCAGACCCGGACTGCACTTTTCTTATAGGAATGTTAAAGGTAGTACCGCAGTTGAATACTTAAGAGTGGTGTTAGGTCTAGAAAAGAAGAGTACAGAGAGGAGTAAGCACTTTTGAGATGGTAAATATATATTATAAAGATTATAAAAAACACACTGAGCAAATAGCTACCACATGCAGGACAATGTCCTGAACCACTACTTAGTATATGCAGATACTGAGCCAATTGGAAGAACATTAGAAAACAAACACCCAGACAGTTATGCAGCCAGAGATAAAAATATAGCGAGCAGCAATCTGTCGTGGTTCTCTAATGTGATTCTATCCACCAGTAACAGCACAAACTTATAGAAATAATTTAGACACTAATATGAGCTGTCTACACACAACACTATTACATGAATAACATTAGTGAACAAGGTGCAGCTATGCAAATAGACCATACATACTCTTATACTAGAAACAACTTGGTGCATACAAATGCTAGCATGCCATAGTAGCATCCAATAATAAAGCATAAATCATATTAGATGTCTAACATAATTCAACATAAACATATTCAGTTGTAAAATGTCTAATACAATTCAACATAAATAGGCATTTACAGTTGTAAAACACTTACTGGAGAGACACTGAGCCTTCATGGGGCCTGTAGCAGAGTGGATTGTAGTTTTACAAATGGTGCCTGCCACAGGTAATATTTATTAACTCTGGGATTGTCTTAAGGTAATAAACAGGGAAGGGGAGGGGAGAACAAGGGTGTGAGCAGGCAGTTCTTTGTACTGCTGCTAATGAGCCAAAGCAAGACAAGTATGTGTTAAGAAACAATCACAGTTGACCAAGGACTGCTCTGAAACTGTAAGTCTTGTCTTAATTTCTCAGGTGGAAAACCAGGATAACCTTGTATCAGTAGGCTACTGTGGTATAGTTTAAATAAACAAACACACAGTATTGATCAGTTATGGATGCTATTTGTTAACAGAAGGGAATAAGAGAAAGTGGAAGATGTGTGTGGTGGTGGTGGGGGGGCTGCTTACAGCCAAAGCACAGTGCTCTCCAGGGGAAAATGAAGACTGGCTCAAACAGTTAGACACATACTCAAAGTTAACTGTAGCTGTTTGCAGACTGTTCAGACCCGGACTGCACTTTTCTTATAGGAATGTTAAAGGTGGTACCGCAGTTGAATACTTAAGAGTGGTGTTAGGTTCAAAGTTAACTGTAGCTGTCTGCAGACAGTTCAGACCTGGACTGCACTTTTCTTATAGGAATGTTAAAGGTGGTACCGCAGTTGAATACTTAAGAGTGGTGTTAGGTTCAAAGTTAACTGTAGCTGTTTGCAGACAGTTCAGACCTGGACTGCACTTTTCTTATAGGAATGTTAAAGGTGGTACCGCAGTTGAATACTTAAGAGTGGTGTTAGGTTCAAAGTTAACTGTAGCTGTTTGCAGACAGTTCAGACCCGGACTGCACTTTTCTTATAGGAATGTTAAAGGTGGTACCGCAGTTGAATACTTAAGAGTGGTGTTAGGTTGGAGGACACTGAGCCTTCATGGGGCCTGTAGCAGAGTGGATTGTAGTTTGTACCTTTTAGTACAGACAGTTAATTTATTTCATCCATTATTCATAAAAATTGGACATTGATTGTCAATGACAATGAGTTAAGAAGTAAATTGTCTGACACACCTAAAATAGTTTGGAAGAGGGGCAGGAACTTAAAACAAATCATGGAGAGTAATACTCCAAGACTTCCATGGAGAAAAGGTATGTTCCAATGTAACGTGTGCAATTTTTGCTCCCATATCGCCACTGGTGAAACATTCCGTATCAGGAATTATACATTCAAGGTAAAAAACAGATTCAATTGTCAGTCAAAGGGAGTTGTTTATGTAGCACAATGCCAGCAATGTTTGGCATTTTATTTCAGGAAGATTGACAGGAGGCTACGTGAGAGGGTTGATGAACACCTATACTACATTAATAAAGGAAAACTAGAAAATGCACTAGCCAAACACATATCTGAGTTTCTCCACCATACATTTTTATTTAAAGCCATAGACTGTGTTTAATGTGACGGTCGTGGTGGTCCTGACTCCGTACGACTGGAAATATTAGAACTGCATTGGCAACTCCGTAGTAATGCATGTTTATTCCCAGGTCTTAATGAGACTTGTACCCTACATCCTATCTTGAAATTGAAGAGTCTAACCAGATAACCAGTTGCTAGTTTGTATTTGATGTCTACACTATGTCATTATCATTAATAATAATAATTATTAATTATTAATTGTTTATTTATTAAATATATTTGTCTCATTTGTACACATCGCACATGCTGTATACAGACTTTACTTATGGAATGTCACCAACTAGATGCTTATATGGTTCCTTTTTACTATGTGCCAATACTAACTTGTTTTGTATATACATATAAACCTTTGTGTATTTTGTATTCATATATTTATATATTTTTTTAATTAAATTTGTACATAGCATTATTTACATATACATGCTGATTGAGGTCGTTTATTTGTTCATAGCCCATCACGAATGGCCCTCATTTTCATCTTATTATTACTATTGTTCATTTATACAACTATCAAATTCATGTATTTATTAGAACTGTTTACATTTCGAATTAGACCTGTTGGTCTTAAAACATTACACGTTGTGACATGATTTTCCATGTTTTTAAATATGTAGTTTTAGTGGCTTTAGCTTTTTACTTTTAAATGATTACTTTTTAAATGATCGATTATCTTAATTAATTAATTGTATTAATAAGGTGTTGCCCTATCAAATCTAGGACTGTGTCCTTGTGACCACAATGCTAGGTCAATTTAAACAGCAGTTAGGAGAGATTTTTCTTGTCTGAAGAAGTCCCACTATTTAGTGGGATGAAAAGTGCTTCACGTGGATTCTATATTAAATAAATTATCACTTGTTTTACTATTTTTGGAACTACATTTTCCGTGTGTTGTTGGGTCCAGAGTGCAATTCCCAGAATTTTTGTGTGAAATGAAGCTATGAAGCCATCGTGACTTACCAGACATCTCAACACAAAAACATTATGATCTAGTCAACAAACTCATTGAATTCTTTATGAGTAAAAGGGATGCATCCTATTTAATATCATTACACAGATATAGTAGCTAAATGTAAAAAATATATTCCATTGGCAAAGAACTCATTAAGCCCTCTTTGATTGCAGCATGTAATGAAGTATTAGGCCAGTCTGCAGCAAGTAAAATGAAATACATCCCATTGATGAATGATACAGCTGAAAGGCAAATATTTGACATGGCAGAAGATACAGAAACTCAACTCATTGAAAAAAATTAAAATGTCAAAATTGTTTGCATTACAACTGGACAAATCTACAGATATTCAGAACAGCATTTTACTTATGTATGTACACTATATTGACCATGATGAAAGTGACGTGAAGGAAGACAGTTTAAGTGTTTCTAAATTATGCACGCACACTATCAGCAGTTAAATTTTTAAAGTTTTAAATGGTTTCATTGAAGAGAGAGGTCTGGAAAGGAAAAATTGCATTTGAGTTTGTACCGACAGTGCTGCCTGTCTTACAGGTAGAAATTCAGGTGTAGTCACTAAAATTAAGGATATGGTGAGCAATAACTTTATTGTCAACAGCTACTACATTCATAGGCAAAACCTGGCCTTCAAGAAAATGGTACCTGAGTTTAATGAAATCCTGTCTCAATCTGTTAAAATTATTAATTATATAAAAACAGTGCTTTAAATACAAGACTATTAAAAGCATTGTGCTTTGAAATGGACTCTGATCATCAAAATCTTCTTTTCCATTCGGAAGTTCGTTGGCTGCCCCACTGTAAATTCTCAAGAAGTTATATGAACTCCAAAAGGAAGTTGAGCTGTTTCTTATTGATAAGAAAAGTGACCTGTCCCATTATTTCCAGGATAACAAATGGGTAGCCATGCTGGCATATCTCAGCGACATATTTTCTTACATAAATGAGTTGAATTTAAGGCTTCAAGGTCCAATTACAACAATATTTATTGCTTGGAACAAGATTGAATGATTCAAAAAGAAAATCAAACTCTAGATTAATATTGCAGAAGGAAACAATGAAATGTTTCAGTCATACTTAGATTATATTATAGAAGCAGATGATTTCTATTCACATAATTCAGATTCAGATATTATTGCAGCTCACTTGAAGATGTTGTCGTTTGAAAAGTATTATCCTCAAAATGAGGATCCCCAGAGGCAAAATATGTGAAGTATGAACCCTTTTGTTGCACAAAAAGAAAGTCCTTTCCCATGAAGAAACCCTTCAACTTATTGAATTATCATTGGACAAACGACTGGAAAGTACTTTTAATTCTATGAGTAATTTAAAGTTCTGGATAAGAATGAAAAATGAGTATCCAAATTTACATGAAATAGGAATGAGATTTCTTCTTTGTTTTTCTACCACATATCTTTATGGAACTGCATTTTCTGCCATGACTGTGCTGAAAATGAAACAGAGGAACTGGATGCAACTTTCTGACTGTCTCTGTTTGGCTATCACTTCAATTCATCCTAGAATTAATAAGCTAATGGACAGAAAACAGCAATAAAAGACTCACTAGCCTAACTAAAACCATCAAAACACAGTTGTAATAAAATAAACTAAGTTTAACTTTTTCAAGAACTTATACTTGCTGTGTTAAAGTGCTGTGTTTTTATATTCAAAATATTAATTAGTGTTGGAACTAGTGTTTAAAATTGAGAGAATCATACATTTTTCTTTATTGAATTAAATAATTTGCATATATTGGTGATAATAAGTGTTTCGCCAACAAGTTGACATCCTCCTGCTTTGGAAAGGCATTTACAAGTAAATTTGTTGGGACCAGGCTCTCTTCTTATAAAAAAGAATTTATCAGGCCGCAGTCTCACAAAGGTTGAGAAACACCATTCTAGAGCCCTAAACCTGTACTACCACATCAACACTACCAGATGGCATGACAGATACCTAACCCAATGTACAACCATTTTCTGGAATAGATTTCCACTATCTATCAAGTACTCTACTTCCCTAGCAACCTTTAAAACATGTCTGGATGACTGGATGTGTGATTGCAAATTCTAATTGCTAGAAATTGCATGTAATATTGCAATATCCTTTGCAATGCTATACCTCTCTCAACTATATGCAAGCCTGTGTCTATTTCTAATGAATGATCAACACTGTACATACCTATGCAAGTTATGTACATGCTTTGTTTCTACATGATGTTTATGAAGGCTTTACAATATATCTTTATTGATCTCTCAAAAGCCTTTGACATGGTCAACCATCAGCTACTTTTGAATTTGATATCTCATTTGATACACAGACATTACTGTGTTTCAAGTCCTACTTAGATAATACGTAACAGACAGTGCTATGGGATAATAATCTATCTAACCACTTTCCTGTCACCCTTGGTTTACCTCAAGGTTCTATATTGGGCCCTCTTCTATTCTCAATTTTTATCAGTGATCTAAATGTAAACATCCCTCAAGCTACCTGCATACAATACGTAGATGACTCCACGTTAATATGCTCCACTACTGGTCCTTCTGAACTGCAGTCCATCACCCAAAATGTCTTTGAAGTTGTAGAATAATGGTTCTTACAGTGCTGTCTCCTTCTTAACCCCAAAAAGACAAAATTATTGCTCTTTACTCCCACACAAAAGTCCACCCCAATTGACTTCACTATCAAATCTATTAATGGCACTGTTATATCGCCTGACACTACCACCAAACTCTTAGGAGTAATAATAGACCACAACCTTAACTTTGATACTCACATCAATACCACAATAAAATCAGTTAACAGAAAATGAGGCTCCCTTTATAAGATTAAACCCTTCCTTACTCCCATAGTTAGAACTACTATTGCCCACACCCACCTTATCTCAACTCTCCTCTATGCCTCACCTATTTACACTAATCTATCTAAAAGCAACGTCAACAAACTGGCAACCTCCTACAATAACATTGCCAGATTTGCCACTGACACCCCATTTAAAACCCACCACTGTCAAAATCTAAAACAGCTAGGTTGGCTGGAGCTTCATAATCAGATTCAATTCCACCAACTTATTATTGCCCATAACACCCTTTATCAACCAAGCAATACACCAGTACTCATTAGTCTAACCACCCCGTATAAAAATCTTACAAACCTACACTCAGCAAATAAACTACTGGTATCCAGACAAAAACCCAACAATAAAGCAGGGGATTCACTTTTCTCTAACACTGTGGGAAAAACCTGGAACCTACTTCCCTGTGAACTCACATCTCTTTTTTCAACTCTATTCAATAAGAAACTCAAATTATACCTTACAACCCACTGGCTATGCCCATGTACTAACCCAGACTAAGAATCCCCTTCCTGTTTTCTTATGTTCTCACACTAAATATTAATTTCTTTACTGCTACATTAAGTCCATCTCCTTCTTACACCCCTGTGAATCTGATCAGTTAAGCTATTTTGAGACTGTATAAAGTCCATCCTTCTTACAAACTATTATAGGATATGACGATGTTAACCCAGTTTGGACTTTATGAATGTGTCACTGCCTTGTAAATAACTTTTTTTTCATGATGTATATCCAACTTGGACTTTAGGAATGTGTCATTGCCTTCTAAATACATTTTTCTTCTATTATTGTTTTGTCTTTTAAAAAAAAAAAATAAATTTTGTTATCTCTCATGATTTCTAAGATGCTATGTATACAACTGTATTGTCTGAAAAGTGTACCGTATCTGTAGTTGCAACTAACTGTTTGATATAGAGCTTTTCTCCCCGGGCCTCTACTGAAAATGGGCATTTATCCAGTTAGACTAGCCCAGTCAACAAATGTAAAATAAAATAAAATAATATATTTTATATATATATATATATATATATATATATATATATATATATATATATATATATATATATATATAAAACAAACTGAAAATATCCCTCTGTACAAGTGAAGATTCACAGTTAAATATACAAAAAGCACTTGCAAGGTGTTGCAATAAATTTTAAAAGCTGCCAAGTGGTGAATCCCAAAGAAAACTTTCTTTTATTAACACAAATACAGGCTTAAGTGCTTTCGGCCATAAAAATGGACTTCATCAGAAACACCAGTAATCCCAATGGCAAACACTTAAATACTGTTCAGTAACAAAAAATTACTATTCAATTAACCAATTACTATTTTTTATACAAGTAACATAAATAAACTAAAAACACTACTATAAGATACTTATAAAAACTGCAATGTTATTTGCATTTATTATATTTTGCTTTTCTACGTAAAACAACTTTATAATTCACCCCACTATTAAGACCAGGTTTGTTATAAGCACTGAGCGGAATCTGCCATTTAAGCTCTTTGTATTCAAGCTCTCCATCTTTGTCCCCATTAAAATCGGGAGACGAATAGTCTATTACTGAAAACAAAAAGTTTGAACACTTGGGACTTTCTAATGTATGTTTAAATGGGTTCATATTATGTTATCAAAAAATAACATAATCGAACCAACAAAACTTCAAATGGCAGCATTTTCAAAGCTTGTATTGTGTACTGGGTACAAGGAACCAAGTCATTTATTAGAGACTCAAAATATTTTTTGGATAAAATAAGCAATTTAGAGATAGACAAAGATGACATATTAGTTACAATAGATGTGCAATCCTTGTACACCTCCGTCCCCCATGAAAAAGGTTTGGAATGGGTAGGTTATATGTTAGTTGAAAGTCAGCAATTTGAAGTAGGGGAAAATAAGTTTGGAAAGCATAGAGCACATTTTGTCTTATAATTTTTTCACTTTTGAAAATTAATTTTTTTTACAGACAAGGGGTAGCCATGGGGGCAATGATGGCACCCAATTATGCCAATTTAGATATGGCTTATTTGGAGACCAATCTCTTGCTCCACAAAGCAGGATACAATAATCTTTTATGTTATTACATTTTTATTGATGATTTGTTTTTTTGTGTGGAGGGGCACAGAAGGTAATTTAAAGGATTTTGTTAAAGAAATGAATAACAGCACATTTTTTTTTAATTTTCATTGGAATATAATTTCTTTACGATTAGTTATTTAAATATAGACATCATCAAGGACAACAGACCTTAAGTACAGTTATAAGTTACAAGAATGTGGCTAGTAACAGCTTACTTCATTACACCAGCATGCATCCTACATATGTCAAACATAATATAGTGAAGCGGCAGTTAATTAGGGTAGATGCACAAGGGATGCTAGCAAAATAGATAGATTTGTGTGAGAATTACATGAGAGTTTCAAGCACAGGGAATATCCCAGTAAGATAGTTAGTAATTTATTGGAAGGTGCAAGAAAAGAGACTAGAGGAGGAGAAGGAAGGGCAAAGCAGGATAAGAAATGACAAGCGGCCATGCCCTTAATCTGCACAGCGGACAGCTAAGCTATCAAAGGAATTATTAATAATAACTGGAGGATTTTAGTAACAAATAAAGAAGTTAAGGCTGCAGTGGGAGAAGAACCCATATACATTAATAAAAGGGCTAGGAATTTCAAAGAGATTCTAGAAAATAAACATGCACCCAGTAATAGTAGATTTAAGGGTATGTATAAGTGTTTCGACTGTAAAGAGTGCAGATTTATAGCAGAGGGACCCTATGTAGAAGTAAGTACCTATGAAAAAAACATTACAGTGACAGGTAGGTTTACACGCAGTTCAGAATTTGTGGTATACATGGCAAAGTGCCCAGCATGTAATTCCTTCTACATAGGAAAAAACAATAGATCACTGAGAGGGAGAATTTATGAATATTATTATGGAATAAAAAAGAAAGATTTTTTTATTTTATTTATTTTACATTTGTTGACCGGGATAATCCGACTGGATGCATGTCCATTTTCAGTGGAGGCCCGGGGAGAAAAGCTCCAAGGGTAAGCAGATACAGCATTACATAATACCAGCATTACATATTACAAACAGATTATTTACAGAGATTACATAAGTAAGCAAGTTAAACAAGTTCCACAGGTTACAGTTAATCCTGAGCACAAGTCAGGATTAAATTAAATTACACAGTAAACTGGTTAACAGATTTTTACACATTCTGGAGAGAGTTAGCCAGGCTTGATACATTGACATAGACAGTTAAGTGACAAATGTTGTTTGAGTCTAGTTTTAAATTGACCTAAGGTGGAAAGTAAGGTAATATCAGCTGGAAGAGAGTTCCAGGATCTACTTACAGAGTTTGCAAAGAGAGAATCACTGGCTGTGTTATTAATTTTGCTAGTCTGAATTAGTAGTTTGTTAGAGGATCGAAGCAGTCTAGGATTGTTATAGGGGGTGATAATATTTTTAAGTGCAGGAGTATTGTCCGGATTATAGAGGATTTTATAGGCCATAATCAGTTGGTTATACTGGATTAGGCTGGGTAGTTCAAGCCGCCCAAGCTGATTTAGATTGATGCAATGATGTGTCCTAAAAGGCAGCCCAGTGGCAAACCTGGCAATGTGGTTGTAGCAAATTGAGAGTTTGTTAAGGACAGTTTTGTTTAAATTCAATAGTAGAGGGGATGCATACAGAAGGGTTGAAAGAAGGTGAGAGCGAGCTATGTCAATTTTAGCTGGAGGGGTTAGGAAGGCTTTTATTCTGTAAAGTGACCCTAGTTTTTTATTGATGGTTTTGATAGTTTGGTAAAAACATGTAGGTCGAATTTTAGATTATTGTTTATGATGACACCTAATAGTTTTGTAGAGGGGTCAAGGGAGATTATTGTGCCATCATTTGAATTTATGGTAAAGGTGAAAGTGGTAGACCTATGTGTTGGTGAAAATAACAGCGTTTTAGTTTTTTTTGGGATTTAGGATCAGACTACGTTCAGAAAGCCAGTTTTCTATTGTATTAAAGGTGGTCTGGGTAGCTGACCATAACTCTATTGGAGATGTGGCTAAGCAAATCAGAGTAGAGTCATCAGCATATTGGATACAACTGACTTTTGGGATGACAGCATAAAGGTCGTTAATGAAGATGGAGAACAGCAAGGGCCCTAGTATAGAGCTTTGTGGTGTTCCAAGGGTGTTAGGTAGAAGGTTAGAGAGTTTGTTCTGCCAGAGGACAGCTTGCTGTCGACCATTCAGGTAGGATTGAAACCATTGAAGGGGTCTAGTATCTAGACAGAATGTTTGCAGGGTATGGATTAAAAGTTGGTGATCAGCCATTTCGAATGCCTTGGAAAGATCCAAGAAGAGGGCTGAGGATATATAATTGTTGTTGTGATTATGGTTTATGGTGTTGGTAAAGGCTAGGAGGGCTGAAGTAGTGCTGTGATGAGGACGGAAGCCATGCTGAGTGTCTGCCATAAGGTGATTCTGGATTAGGTGGTGCATGAGTTGTCTATGAATACATTTTTCCATAATCTTTGCAAGTGGAGAGAGTATAGCTATATAAGATTACAATAATGCATTGTTTAAACATACATTAGAAAGTCCCAAGTGTTCAAACTTTTTGTTTTCAGTAATAGACTATGTTTCTCCTGACTTTAATGGGGACAAAGAAGGAGAGCTTGAATACAAAAAGCTTAAATGGCAGATTCTGCTATAACAACCCTAGTCTTAATATTGGGGTGAATTATAAAGTTGTTTTACGTAGAAAAGCAAAATACAATAAATGCAAGTAAAAATTGCAGTTTTTATAAGTGTCTTATAGTAGTGTTTTTAGGTTGTTATTTATGTTACTTGTATAAAAAGATATTAATTGGTTAATTGAATAGTAATTTTGTGTTACTTAAGGGTATTTAAGTGTTTGCCATTGGGATTATGGGTGTTTCTGATGAAGGCTATTTTCATAGCCAAAAGCACTTAATATGTAATATTAAGTATTTGTGTTAATAAAAGGAAGTTTTCTTTGGGATTCACCACTTGGCAACTTTTGGAATTTATTGCAACACCTTACAAGTGCTTTTTGTATATATATATATATATATATATATATATATATATATATATATATATATAAATAAATAACAAAACTGGTGTTAAATGTGAAGCTTTTCTCCCATGGCTGCTACAGTAAAAGGGTTTTACTCCAGTTGGACTTTCCCCCTTTACAAAGTAAATTCCTATTATGACTACACCCCCTTTGTACAAAGTAAATACCTGGCATGAGCACCTCCTTTGTACAAACTATGCCAGGCACAAGCACCCCCTTTTACAAAGTTAATTTCTATTATGAGTACACCCCCTTTGAACAAAGTAAATACCTGGCATGAGCACCCCCTTTATACAAAGTAAATCCCTGGCATGAGCACCCCGTTTATACAAAGTAAATCCCTGGCATGAGGACCCCTCCTTTGTACAAAGTAAATACCTTGCATGAGCACACTGCCTTTGTACAAAGTAAATGCCTTGCATGAGCACACTCCCTTTGTACAAACTAAATCCCAGGCACAAGCACACCCTTTTTGCAAAGTAAAATCTTATTATGAGTACATCTCCTTTGTACAGAGTAAACACCTGGCATAAGCACCCCCCTTTGTACAAAGTAAATCCCTGGCATGAGTCACTCCCTTTGTGGAAAGTAAATGCCAGACATGAGCACACCCCCTTTGTACAAAGTAAATGCCAGGCATAAGCACATCCTCTTTATACAGAGTAAATCCCTGTCATGAGACACACCCATTGTACAAAGCAAATTCCAGATATGACCATCCCAATTTTTAAAAAACAAGTGTCAGTCATGAGGCACACCTTTGTACTGTGTAAATGCCAGGCATGTCCACATCCACTTTGTACAAAGTAAATTCTGGGAAAGAGCATGCCCCGTTTGTACTAAGTAAATGCCTAGCATGAGGATGTACAAAGTAAATGGCAGTCATGAACACAGCTCTTTGTGCAAAGTGAATACCAGGCATGAGCACCCACCTTTGTACAAAGTAAATGCCAGGCATAAACACACCCACTTTGTACAGAGTAAATGCCAGGCATAAACACACCCACTTTGTACAAGGTAAATACCTGGCAGGAGCATCCCCTTTGTACAAAATAAATACCTGGCATGAGCACCCCCCTGTGTAGAAAGTAAATACCTGGCATGTGAACCCCTCTTTGTACAAAGTAAATACCAGACATGAGCACCCCCCTTTGTACAAAGTAAATACCTGACATGAGCACCCCCCTCTTTGTACAAAGTAAATACCTGGCATGAGCACCCACTTTGTACAAAGTAAATACCTGGCATGAGCACCCCCTTTGTACAAAGTAAATAGCTGGCATGTGCACCCCCCATTGTAAAAAGTAAATGCTTGGAATGAGCATACCCACTTTGTACAAAGTAAATACCTGGCGTGACTACCTCCCTTTGTACAAAGTAAATACCTGACATGAGCACCCACTTTGTACAAAGTAAATACCTGGCATGAGCACCCCCTTTGTACAAAGTAAATAGCTGGCATGTGTACCCCCCTTTGTACAAAGTAAATGCTTGAAATACTTTTTACAAAGTAAATACCTGGCATGAGCACCCCCCGTTGTACAAACTAAATACTTGGCATCAGCACCCCCCTTTGTACAAAGTAAATACCTGGCATGAGCACCCGCAATGTACAAAGTAAATACCTGGCATGAGCACTCGCTTTGTACAAAGTAAATACCTGGCATGAGCACCCCCTTTGTACAAAGTAAATACCTGGCATGAGCACCCGCATTGTACAAAGTAAATACCTGGCATGAGCACTCGCTTTGTACAAAGTAAATACCTGGCATGAGCACCGAACTTTGTACAAAGTAAATACTTGGCATGAGCACCCACTTTGTACAAAGTAAATACCTGGCATGAGCACCCACTTTGTACAAAGTAAATACCTGGCATGAGCACCCACATTGTACAAAGTAAATACCTGGCATGAGCACTCGCTTTGTACAAAGTAAATACCTGGCATGAGCACCCCCTTTGTACAAAGTAAATACCTGAATGTGCACCCCCCTTTGTACAAAGTAAATACCTGGCATGAGCACCCCCCCCCCCTTTGTACAAAGTAAATGCTTTGAGTGAACACACCCGCTTTGTACAAAGTAAATAACTGGTATGAGTACCTGCTTTTTACAAAGTAAATATCTGGCATGTACACCCCCCTTTGTACAAAGTAAATACCTGGCATGAGCACCCACATTGTACAAAGTAAATACCTGGCATGAGCTCTCCCCTTTGTACAAAGTAAATGCTTGGCATGAGCACCCCCCCCCTTTACAAAGTAAATTCCTATTATGACTACACCCCCTTTGTATATAGTAAATGCCTGGTATTAGCACCCCTTTTGTAAAAGTAAATACCTGGCATGAGCACCCCCCTTTGTACAAAATAAATACCTGGCATGAGCACCTCCTTTGTAGAAACTAAATGCCAGGCACAAGCACCCTCTTTTTATAAAGTAAATTTCTATTATGAGTGCACCCCCTTTGTACAAACTAAATACCTGGCATGAGCACCCACTTTATGCAAAGTAAATCCCTGGCATGAGTATCCCCCTTTGTACAAAGTAAATACCTTGCATGAGCACACCCCCTTTGTACAAACTAAATCCCAGGCGCAAGCACACCCTTTTTGCAAAGTAAGTTCCTATTATGAGTACATCTCCTTTGTACAGAGTAAATACCTGGCATAAGCACCCCCCTTTGTACAAAGTAAATACCTGGCATGTACACCCCCCTTTGTACAAAGTAAATACCTGGCATGTACACCCCCCTTTGTACAAAGTAAATTCCTGTTATGAGTACATCTCCTTTGTACAGAGTAAATACCTGGCATGAGCACCCCCCTTTGTACAAAGTAAATACCTGGCATGTGCACCCCCCCCCTTTGTACAAAGTAAATACCTGGCATGAGCACCCACATTGTACAAAGTAAATACCTGGCATGTACACCCCCCTTTGTACAAAGTAAATACCTGGCATGAGCACCCCCTTTGTACAAAGTAAATACCTGGCATGAGCACCCACATTGTCAAAGTAAATACCTGGCATGTACACCCCCCTTTGTACAAAGTAAATACCTGGCATGAGCACCCACATTGTACAAAGTAAATACCTGGCATGTACACCCCCCTTTGTACAAAGTAAATACCTGGCATGTACACCCCCCTTTGTACAAAGTAAATACCTGGCATGAGCACCCCCCTTTGTACAAAGTAAATACCTGGCATGAGCACCGGCTTTGTTCAAAGTAAATACCTGGCATGAGCACCCACTTTGTACAAAGTAAATACCTGGCATGAGCACCCCCGTTTGTACAAAGTAAATACCTGGCATGAGCACCCCCGTTTGTACAAAGTAAATGCTTTGAATGAACACACCTGCTTTGTACAAAGTAAATACCTGGCATGAGTACTCGCTTTTTACAAAGTAAATACCTGGCATGTACACCCCCCCCCCCTTTGTACAAAGTAAATGCCAGGCATGAGCACTCCCCTTTGTACAAATTAAATACCTGGCATGAGCACCTCCTTTGTACAAACTAAACGCGAGGCACAAGCACCCCCTTTTTAGAAAGTACATTTAATACCTGGCATGAGCACCCCCTTTATACAAAGTAAATCCCTGGCATGAGTATCCCCCTTTGTACAAAGTAAATGCCTTGCATGAGCACACCCCCTTTGTACAAACTAAATCCCAGGCACAAGCACACCCTTTTTGCAAAGTAAATTCCTATTATGAGTACATCTCCTTTGTACAGAGTAAATACCTGGCATAAGCACCCCCCTTTGTACAAAGTAAATACCTGGCATGTGCACCCCCCTTTGTACAAAGTAAATTCTTGGAATGAGCACACCCACTTTCTACAAAGTAAATACCTGGCATGAGCACCCCCCTTTATACAAGGTAAATACCTGGCATGAGCACCCGCTTTGTACAAAGTAAATACCTGGCATGAGCACCCACTTTGTACAAAGTAAATACCTGGCATGAGCATCCCCCTTTATACAAGGTAAATACCTGGCATGAGCACCTCCCTTTGTACAAAGTAAATACCTGGCATGAGCATCCACTTTGTACAAAGTAAATACCTGGAATGAGCACCCGCTTTGTACAAAGTAAATACCTGGCATGAGCACCCCTTTGTACAAAGTAAATACCTGGCATTAGCCCCACTTTGTACAAAGTAAATACCTGGAATGAGCACCCGCTTTGTACAAAGTAAATACCTGGCATGAGCACCCCTTTGTACAAAGTAAATACCTGGCATTAGCCCCACTTTGTACAAAGTAAATACCTGGAATGAGCACCGCTTTGTACAAAGTAAATACCTGGCATGAGCACCCCCTTTGTACAAAGTAAATGCTTGGCTTGAGCACCCCCCCTTTGTACAAAGTAAATACCTGGCATGAGCACCCCCTTTGTACAAAGTAAATGCTTGGCTTGAGCACCCCCCCTTTGTACAAAGTAAATACCTGGCATGAGCACATGCTTTGTACAAAGTAAATACCTGGCATGAGCAGCCCCCCTTTGTACAAAGTAAATGCTTTGAATGAACACATCCGCTTTGTACAAAGTAAATACCTGGCATGAGTGCCCACGTTTTACAAAGTAAATATCTGGCATGAACACCCCCTTTGTACCAAGTAAATACCTGGCATGAGCGCTCCCCTTTGTACAAAGTAAATGCTTGGCATGAGCACCCCTCCTTTACAAAGTAAATTCCTATTATGACTACACCCCCTTTGTACGTAGTAAATGCCTGGTATTAGCACCCCTTTTGTAAAAGTAAATGCCAGGCATGAGCACCCCCCTTTGTACAAAGTAAATACCTGGCATGAGCACCTCCTTTGTACAAACTAAATGCCAGGCACACGCACCCCCTTTTTACAAAGTAAATTTCTATTAAGAGTGCACCCCCTTTGTACAAAATAAATACCTGGCATGAGCTCCCCCTTTATGCAAAATAAATCCCTGGCATGAGTACCCTCCTTTGTACAAAGTAAATACCTTGCATGAGCACACCCCCTTTGTACAAACTAAATCCCAGGCACAAGCACACCCTTTTTGCAAAGTAAATTCCTGTTATGAGTACATCTCCTTTGTACAGAGTAAATACCTGGCATAAGCACCCCCCTTTGTACAAAGTAAATACCTGGCATGTGCACCCCCCCCCTTTGTACAAAGTAAATACCTGGCATGTGCACCCCCCCTTTGTACAAAGTAAATGCTTGAAATGAGCACAATCACTTTTTACAAAGTAAATACCTGGCATGAGCACCCCCTTTGTACAAAGTAAATACCTGGCATGAGCACCCGCTTTGTACAAAGTAAATACCTGGCATGAGCACCGGCTTTGTTCAAAGTAAATACCTGGCATGAGCACCCCCTTTGTACAAAGTAAATACCTGGCATGAGCACCGGCTTTGTTCAAAGTAAATACCTGGCATGAGCACCCACTTTGTACAAAGTAAATACCTGGCATGAGCACCCACATTGTACAAAGTAAATACCTGGCATGAGCACTCGCATTGTACAAAGTAAATACCTGGCATGAGCACCCCCTTTGTTCAAAGTAAATACCTGGCATGAGCACCCCCTTTGTACAAAGTAAATACCTGGCATTAGCACCCACATTGTACAAAGTAAATACCTGGCATGAGCACTCGCATTGTACAAAGTAAATACCTGGCATGAGCACCCACTTTGTACAAAGTAAATACCTGGCATGAGCACCCACTTTGTACAAAGTAAATACCTGGCATGACCACCGCTTTGTACAAAGTAAATACCTGGCATGAGCACCCCTTTGTACAAAGTAAATACCTGGCATGAGCACCCGCTTTGTACAAAGTAAATACCTGGCATGAGCACCCACTTTGTACAAAGTAAATACCTGGCATGAGCACCCCCTTTGTACAAAGTAAATACCTGGCATGAGCACCCCCTTTGTACAAAGTAAATACCTGGCATGAGCACCCCCCTTTGTACAAAGTAAATACCTGGCATGAGCACCCCCGTTTGTATAAAGTAAATGCTTTGAATGAACACACCTGCTTTGTACAAAGTAAATACCTGGCATGAGTACTCGCTTTTTACAAAGTAAATACCCGGCATGTACACCCCCCCTTTGTACAAAGTAAATACCTGGCATGAGCACTCCCCTTTGTACAAAGTAAATGCTTGGCATGAGCACCCCCCCTTTACAAAGTAAATTCCTATTATGACTACACCCCCTTTGTACATAGTAAATGCCTGGTATTAGCACCCCTTTTGTAAAAGTAAATGCCAGGCATGAGCACCCCCCTTTGTACAAATTAAATACCTGGCATGAGCACCTCCTTTGTACAAACTAAATGCCAGGCACAAGCACCCCCTTTTTAGAAAGTACATTTCTATTATGAATGCACCCCCTTTGTACAAAGTAAATACCTGGCATGAGCACCCCCTTTATGCAAAGTAAATCCCTGGCATGAGCACCCCCCTTTGTACAAAGTAAATACCTTGCATGAGCACCCCCTTTGTACAAAGTAAATTCTTGGAATGAGCACACCCACTTTCTACAAAGTAAATACCTGGCATGAGCACCCCCCTTTATACAAGGTAAATACCTGGCATGAGCACCCACATTGTACAAAGTAAATACCTGGCATTAGCACCCACTTTGTACAAAGTAAATACCTGGCATGAGCACCCGCTTTGTACAAAGTAAATACCTGGCATGAGCACCCGCTTTGTACAAAGTAAATACCTGGCATGAGCACCCGCTTTGTACAAAGTAAATACCTGGCATGAGCACCCCCTTTGTACAAAGTAAATACCTGGCATGAGCACCCCCGTTTGTACAAAGTAAATACCTGGCATGAGCACATGCTTTGTACAAAGTAAATACCTGGCATGAGCACCCCCTTTTGTACAAAGTAAATACCTGGCATGAGTGCCCACGTTTTACAAAGTAAATATCTGGCATGAACACCCCCTTTGTACAAAGTAAATGCTTGGCATGAGCACCCCTCCTTTACAAAGTAAATTCCTATTATGACTACACCCCCTTTGTACATAGTAAACACCTGATATTAGCACCCCTTTTGTAAAAGTAAATACCTGGCATGAGCACCCCCCTTTGTACAAAGTAAATACCTGGCATGAGCACCAGCTTTGTTCAAAGTAAATACCTGGCATGAGCACCCACTTTGTACAAAGTAAATACCTGGCATGAGTACTCGCTTTTTACAAAGTAAATACCTGGCATGTACACCCCCCCCCTTTGTACAAAGTAAATGCCAGGCATGAGCACTCCCCTTTGTACAAATTAAATACCTGGCATGAGCACCTCCTTTGTACAAACTAAATGCGAGGCACAAGCACCCCCTTTTTAGAAAGTACATTTCTATTATGAGTGCACTCCCTTTGTACAAAGTAAATGCCTTGCATGAGCACACCCCCTTTGTACAAACTAAATCCCAGGCACAAGCACACCCTTTTTGCAAAGTAAATTCCTATTATGAGTACATCTCCTTTGTACAGAGTAAATACCTGGCATAAGCACCCCCCTTTGTACAAAGTAAATACCTGGCATGTGCACCCCCCTTTGTACAAAGTAAATTCTTGGAATGAGCACACCCACTTTCTACAAAGTAAATACCTGGCATGAGCACCCCCCTTTATACAAGGTAAATACCTGGCATGAGCACCCGCTTTGTACAAAGTAAATACCTGGCATTAGCCCCCACTTTGTACAAAGTAAATACCTTGCATGAGCACCCACCTTTATACAAGGTAAATACCTGGCATGAGCACCCGCTTTGTACAAAGTAAATTCTTGGAATGAGCACCCACTTTGTACAAAGTAAATACTTGGCATGAGCACCCCCCTTTATACAAGGTAAATACCTGGCATGAGCACCTCCCTTTGTACAAAGCAAATACCTGGCATTAGCACCCACTTTGTACAAAGTAAATACCTGGCATGAGCACCCACTTTGTACAAAGTAAATACCTGGCATGAGCACCCGCTTTGTACAAAGTAAATACCTGGCATGAGCACCCGCTTTGTACAAAGTAAATACCTGGCATGAGCACCCCCTTTGTACAAAGTAAATACCTGGCATGAGCACCCGCATTGTACAAAGTAAATACCTGGCATGAGCACCCCCTTTGTACAAAGTAAATACCTGGAATGAGCACCTGCTTTGTACAAAGTAAATACCTGGCATGAGCACCCCCTTTGTACAAAGTAAATGCTTGGCTTTAGCACCCCCCTTTGTACAAAGTAAATACCTGGCATGAGCACATGCTTTGTACAAAGTAAATACCTGGCATGAGCACCCCCTTTGTACAAAGTAAATACCTGGCATGAGCACCCGCTTTGTACAAAGTAAATACCTGGCATGAGCACCGGCTTTGTTCAAAGTAAATACCTGGCATGAGCACCCCCTTTGTACAAAGTAAATACCTGGCATGAGCACCGGCTTTGTTCAAAGTAAATACCTGGCATGAGCACCCACTTTGTACAAAGTAAATACCTGGCATGAGCACCCACATTGTACAAAGTAAATACCTGGCATGAGCACTCGCATTGTACAAAGTAAATACCTGGCATGAGCACCCCCTTTGTTCAAAGTAAATACCTGGCATGAGCACCCCCTTTGTACAAAGTAAATACCTGGCATTAGCACCCACATTGTACAAAGTAAATACCTGGCATGAGCACTCGCATTGTACAAAGTAAATACCTGGCATGAGCACCCACTTTGTACAAAGTAAATACCTGGCATGAGCACCCACTTTGTACAAAGTAAATACCTGGCATGACCACCCGCTTTGTACAAAGTAAATACCTGGCATGAGCACCCCCTTTGTACAAAGTAAATACCTGGCATGAGCACCCGCTTTGTACAAAGTAAATACCTGGCATGAGCACCCACTTTGTACAAAGTAAATACCTGGCATGAGCACCCCCTTTGTACAAAGTAAATACCTGGCATGAGCACCCCCTTTGTACAAAGTAAATACCTGGCATGAGCACCCACATTGTCAAAGTAAATACCTGGCATGTACACCCCCCTTTGTACAAAGTAAATACCTGGCATGAGCACCCACATTGTACAAAGTAAATACCTGGCATGTACACCCCCCTTTGTACAAAGTAAATACCTGGCATGTACACCCCCCTTTGTACAAAGTAAATACCTGGCATGAGCACCCCCCTTTGTACAAAGTAAATACCTGGCATGAGCACCGGCTTTGTTCAAAGTAAATACCTGGCATGAGCACCCACTTTGTACAAAGTAAATACCTGGCATGAGCACCCCCGTTTGTACAAAGTAAATACCTGGCATGAGCACCCCCGTTTGTACAAAGTAAATGCTTTGAATGAACACACCTGCTTTGTACAAAGTAAATACCTGGCATGAGTACTAAGCTTTTACAAAGTAAATACCTGGCATGTACACCCCCCCCCCTTTGTACAAAGTAAATGCCAGGCATGAGCACTCCCCTTTGTACAAATTAAATACCTGGCATGAGCACCTCCTTTGTACAAACTAAACGCGAGGCACAAGCACCCCCTTTTTAGAAAGTACATTTAATACCTGGCATGAGCACCCCCTTTATACAAAGTAAATCCCTGGCATGAGTATCCCCCTTTGTACAAAGTAAATGCCTTGCATGAGCACACCCCCTTTGTACAAACTAAATCCCAGGCACAAGCACACCCTTTTTGCAAAGTAAATTCCTATTATGAGTACATCTCCTTTGTACAGAGTAAATACCTGGCATAAGCACCCCCCTTTGTACAAAGTAAATACCTGGCATGTGCACCCCCCTTTGTACAAAGTAAATTCTTGGAATGAGCACACCCACTTTCTACAAAGTAAATACCTGGCATGAGCACCCCCCTTTATACAAGGTAAATACCTGGCATGAGCACCCGCTTTGTACAAAGTAAATACCTGGCATGAGCACCCACTTTGTACAAAGTAAATACCTGGCATGAGCATCCCCCTTTATACAAGGTAAATACCTGGCATGAGCACCTCCCTTTGTACAAAGTAAATACCTGGCATGAGCATCCACTTTGTACAAAGTAAATACCTGGAATGAGCACCCGCTTTGTACAAAGTAAATACCTGGCATGAGCACCCCCTTTGTACAAAGTAAATACCTGGCATTAGCCCCCACTTTGTACAAAGTAAATACCTGGAATGAGCACCCGCTTTGTACAAAGTAAATACCTGGCATGAGCACCCCCTTTGTACAAAGTAAATACCTGGCATTAGCCCCCACTTTGTACAAAGTAAATACCTGGAATGAGCACCCGCTTTGTACAAAGTAAATACCTGGCATGAGCACCCCCTTTGTACAAAGTAAATGCTTGGCTTGAGCACCCCCCCTTTGTACAAAGTAAATACCTGGCATGAGCACCCCCTTTGTACAAAGTAAATGCTTGGCTTGAGCACCCCCCCTTTGTACAAAGTAAATACCTGGCATGAGCACATGCTTTGTACAAAGTAAATACCTGGCATGAGCAGCCCCCCTTTGTACAAAGTAAATGCTTTGAATGAACACATCCGCTTTGTACAAAGTAAATACCTGGCATGAGTGCCCACGTTTTACAAAGTAAATATCTGGCATGAACACCCCCTTTGTACCAAGTAAATACCTGGCATGAGCGCTCCCCTTTGTACAAAGTAAATGCTTGGCATGAGCACCCCTCCTTTACAAAGTAAATTCCTATTATGACTACACCCCTTTGTACGTAGTAAATGCCTGGTATTAGCACCCCTTTTGTAAAAGTAAATGCCAGGCATGAGCACCCCCCTTTGTACAAAGTAAATACCTGGCATGAGCACCTCCTTTGTACAAACTAAATGCCAGGCACACGCACCCCCTTTTTACAAAGTAAATTTCTATTAAGAGTGCACCCCCTTTGTACAAAATAAATACCTGGCATGAGCTCCCCCTTTATGCAAAATAAATCCCTGGCATGAGTACCCTCCTTTGTACAAAGTAAATACCTTGCATGAGCACACCCCCTTTGTACAAACTAAATCCCAGGCACAAGCACACCCTTTTTGCAAAGTAAATTCCTGTTATGAGTACATCTCCTTTGTACAGAGTAAATACCTGGCATAAGCACCCCCCTTTGTACAAAGTAAATACCTGGCATGTGCACCCCCCCCCTTTGTACAAAGTAAATACCTGGCATGTGCACCCCCCCTTTGTACAAAGTAAATGCTTGAAATGAGCACAATCACTTTTTACAAAGTAAATACCTGGCATGAGCACCCCCTTTGTACAAAGTAAATACCTGGCATGAGCACCCGCTTTGTACAAAGTAAATACCTGGCATGAGCACCGGCTTTGTTCAAAGTAAATACCTGGCATGAGCACCCCCTTTGTACAAAGTAAATACCTGGCATGAGCACCGGCTTTGTTCAAAGTAAATACCTGGCATGAGCACCCACTTTGTACAAAGTAAATACCTGGCATGAGCACCCACATTGTACAAAGTAAATACCTGGCATGAGCACTCGCATTGTACAAAGTAAATACCTGGCATGAGCACCCCCTTTGTTCAAAGTAAATACCTGGCATGAGCACCCCCTTTGTACAAAGTAAATACCTGGCATTAGCACCCACATTGTACAAAGTAAATACCTGGCATGAGCACTCGCATTGTACAAAGTAAATACCTGGCATGAGCACCCACTTTGTACAAAGTAAATACCTGGCATGAGCACCCACTTTGTACAAAGTAAATACCTGGCATGACCACCCGCTTTGTACAAAGTAAATACCTGGCATGAGCACCCCCTTTGTACAAAGTAAATACCTGGCATGAGCACCCGCTTTGTACAAAGTAAATACCTGGCATGAGCACCCACTTTGTACAAAGTAAATACCTGGCATGAGCACCCCCTTTGTACAAAGTAAATACCTGGCATGAGCACCCCCTTTGTACAAAGTAAATACCTGGCATGAGCACCCCCCTTTGTACAAAGTAAATACCTGGCATGAGCACCCCCGTTTGTATAAAGTAAATGCTTTGAATGAACACACCTGCTTTGTACAAAGTAAATACCTGGCATGAGTACTCGCTTTTTACAAAGTAAATACCCGGCATGTACACCCCCCCTTTGTACAAAGTAAATACCTGGCATGAGCACTCCCCTTTGTACAAAGTAAATGCTTGGCATGAGCACCCCCCCTTTACAAAGTAAATTCCTATTATGACTACACCCCCTTTGTACATAGTAAATGCCTGGTATTAGCACCCCTTTTGTAAAAGTAAATGCCAGGCATGAGCACCCCCCTTTGTACAAATTAAATACCTGGCATGAGCACCTCCTTTGTACAAACTAAATGCCAGGCACAAGCACCCCCTTTTTAGAAAGTACATTTCTATTATGAATGCACCCCCTTTGTACAAAGTAAATACCTGGCATGAGCACCCCCTTTATGCAAAGTAAATCCCTGGCATGAGCACCCCCCTTTGTACAAAGTAAATACCTTGCATGAGCACCCCCTTTGTACAAAGTAAATTCTTGGAATGAGCACACCCACTTTCTACAAAGTAAATACCTGGCATGAGCACCCCCCTTTATACAAGGTAAATACCTGGCATGAGCACCCACATTGTACAAAGTAAATACCTGGCATTAGCACCCACTTTGTACAAAGTAAATACCTGGCATGAGCACCCGCTTTGTACAAAGTAAATACCTGGCATGAGCACCCGCTTTGTACAAAGTAAATACCTGGCATGAGCACCCCCTTTGTACAAAGTAAATACCTGGCATGAGCACCCCCTTTGTACAAAGTAAATACCTGGCATGAGCACCCCCGTTTGTACAAAGTAAATACCTGGCATGAGCACATGCTTTGTACAAAGTAAATACCTGGCATGAGCACCCCCTTTTGTACAAAGTAAATACCTGGCATGAGTGCCCACGTTTTACAAAGTAAATATCTGGCATGAACACCCCCTTTGTACAAAGTAAATGCTTGGCATGAGCACCCCTCCTTTACAAAGTAAATTCCTATTATGACTACACCCCCTTTGTACATAGTAAACACCTGATATTAGCACCCCTTTTGTAAAAGTAAATACCTGGCATGAGCACCCCCCTTTGTACAAAGTAAATACCTGGCATGAGCACCAGCTTTGTTCAAAGTAAATACCTGGCATGAGCACCCACTTTGTACAAAGTAAATACCTGGCATGAGTACTCGCTTTTTACAAAGTAAATACCTGGCATGTACACCCCCCCCCTTTGTACAAAGTAAATGCCAGGCATGAGCACTCCCCTTTGTACAAATTAAATACCTGGCATGAGCACCTCCTTTGTACAAACTAAATGCGAGGCACAAGCACCCCCTTTTTAGAAAGTACATTTCTATTATGAGTGCACTCCCTTTGTACAAAGTAAATGCCTTGCATGAGCACACCCCCTTTGTACAAACTAAATCCCAGGCACAAGCACACCCTTTTTGCAAAGTAAATTCCTATTATGAGTACATCTCCTTTGTACAGAGTAAATACCTGGCATAAGCACCCCCCTTTGTACAAAGTAAATACCTGGCATGTGCACCCCTTTGTACAAAGTAAATTCTTGGAATGAGCACACCCACTTTCTACAAAGTAAATACCTGGCATGAGCACCCCCCTTTATACAAGGTAAATACCTGGCATGAGCACCGCTTTGTACAAAGTAAATACCTGGCATTAGCCCCACTTTGTACAAAGTAAATACCTTGCATGAGCACCCACCTTTATACAAGGTAAATACCTGGCATGAGCACCTCCCTTTGTACAAAGCAAATACCTGGCATTAGCACCCACTTTGTACAAAGTAAATACCTGGCATGAGCACCCACTTTGTACAAAGTAAATACCTGGCATGAGCACCGCTTTGTACAAAGTAAATACCTGGCATGAGCACCCGCTTTGTACAAAGTAAATACCTGGCATGAGCACCCCCTTTGTACAAAGTAAATACCTGGCATGAGCACCCGCATTGTACAAAGTAAATACCTGGCATGAGCACCCCCTTTGTACAAAGTAAATACCTGGAATGAGCACCTGCTTTGTACAAAGTAAATACCTGGCATGAGCACCCCCTTTGTACAAAGTAAATGCTTGGCTTTAGCACCCCCCTTTGTACAAAGTAAATACCTGGCATGAGCACATGCTTTGTACAAAGTAAATACCTGGCATGAGCACCCCCCCTTTGTACAAAGTAAATGCTTTGAATGAACACATCCGCTTTGTACAAAGTAAATACCTGGCATGAGTGCCCACGTTTTACAAAGTAAATATCTGGCATGAACACCCCCTTTGTACCAAGTAAATACCTGGCATGAGCGCTCCCCTTTGTACAAAGTAAATACCTGGCATGAGCAGCCCCCCTTTGTACAAAGTAAATGCTTTGAATGAACACATCCGCTTTGTACAAAGTAAATACCTGGCATGAGTGCCCACTTTTTACAAAGTAAATATCTGGCATGAACACCCCCTTTGTACCAAATAAATACCTGGCATGAGCACTCCCCTTTGTACAAAGTAAATGCTTGGCATGAGCACCCCTCCTTTACAAAGTAAATTCCTATTATGACTACACCCCCTTTGTACATAGTAAACACCTGGTATTAGCACCCCTTTTGTAAAAGTAAATGCCAGGCATGAGCACCCCCCTTTGTACAAACTAAATGCCAGGCACACGCACCCCCTTTTTACAAAGTAAATTTCTATTAAGAGTGCACCCCCTTTGTACAAAATAAATACCTTGCATGAGCACACGCCCTTTGTACAAAGTAAATGTCTTGCATGAGCACACCCCCTTTGTACAAACTAAATCCCAAACACAAGCACACCCTTTTTGCAAAGTAAATTCCTGTTATGAGTACATCTCCTTTGTACAGAGTAAATACCTGGCATAAGCACCCCCCTTTGTACAAAGTAAATACCGGGCATGAGCACCCACCTTTGTACAAAGTAAATGACAGGCATGAGCACACCCCTTGGTACAAAGTAAATGCCAGGCATGAACACACCCACTTTGTACAAAGTAAATGCCAGGCATGAAAATACCCACTTTGTACAAAGTAAATTCCAGGCATGAACACACCCACTTTGTACAAAGTAAATGCCAGGCATAAGCATGGCACTATGCTGAGTGATGCCACTGGCACAACCCATTCTTGTGATCAGTACAGACATCACAATAGCAAAATGCTGTGGCATCACCACAACCTGGTTTGCCAATAGAAAGCAGAGGTTAGGGACAACCAGGCCTAGTTTCACCAGAAGTTTCTCTTTTTCTCTCCTTGACTTTTCCAGGTGTACACCTGTAGTAAGTCCAGTGTCTGTGGAACATATTGAAGGATGATGCAGGAGGCAAGAGCAGCTCTCCTCTTAGCATGTTGCATATGCCATGTGCAGGTATGTGCATGTATGCATTGTACAGCTTTATAGTACACAAATACTGTAGATCAGGGTGTGTGATATACCTTTAAGAAGGTTTCCAGTGAGTCAGCAGTGCATATAAGTACTGAGCATGTGCACGCAAGAATGGCATTTTGAGTGACCAACCAGAGTGAGAGCGTGTATGTATGTAATTAGTCAGATAGTTTAAGTTTAATGTTCCTGACATTCATCCTGATGTATTTGTATACAATAAACTACTTAAACACATACCCAAGCCTCAATGTCTTTGTAATGCACACAAGAAGAGTGACATGATGTCAGAAATGGGATCCAGAGTTACAACCATGAGGCAACTGGTTAGAGTTGGAGGAATATACATGAATGGATCATTCCTACTGATCAAACAACTCACAAAACAGGCCAGAAACAAATCCAGGTACTAAAACTTGCTTAAATGATTTATTTTGCTATAAATATAAAATGAAGCACGCAGAATGCTCAAAATGAATTTCTTATTAAAAAAAGTCTGAAACTGTGACATATTGATAAAAATATTCAAAATAATTACAAAAGACTTTAAAATAATATTGAATCACATAATATGTACAAAACAGGTTAAACAACTATATTTTTTTTCTATGTGCTACTTTTTCATATTAACTAAAGCTATTAACTGCGGTGGTGGTGCTGCGGTAGCATTGTCGACTCACAGCAAGACGTTGTCTGTTCGATTCTCAGCTAAAGCGTCTTCTGTGTGGAGACATGCATGAAGGGGTGTACCTTCATTGAAGGTTGTGCGTTAGAGCTGGTAACTCGGCACGTAAAAATCTTCTACCAATTATTAGCGGCCCAGAGTTCCGCTGTGGCGACCCCTAACCGGGAAAAAGCCGAAAGACACTAACTATTCAAAATATCCGAAGTGTTTGCAAGTGTGTGCAGTATTACAGTGCAGTTATTTTGCAAAGGACAGTCATTTCAAAGAATATTTTGCAAAGGAAAGTTATTTGAAAGTATATTTTGCAGACAGTTTTTCATAGAGTTTATTGTGCATTTGATTATTATTGCAAGTACTTAGTGTGTGTAAATGCTCATACATACTTACAAGGGTCAATTTTACATTAAGTTTTACTATAATTTGTAGGCATTGCAGAAGGGTTTCACAGACCTGCACCGCTTGTGTTTGATAACAATATTGCAGAAAATTGGAGAGTGAGCAGGAATATGATATTTTCATACAGGCTGCTTTTTCTGGCAAAAACACATGTACAAAGGCATTTATTATGCTTAACTTAGCTGGTTCAGAGGCCACAGAAAGAGACTGTTCATTTGTGTATACACCTGCTGTATTTGCAGGGGAGGGGGAAAACAGCCATATAGTGGTACCAGCTGAAACAAGGGAAAATCCAGAGTGCTTAAAACATAAATTTAGAGAAATGTGTAACCCCCCAAATGAATATTACAATAGAAAGGCCCTTATTTTACACAAGGGATCAAAAGCTTGGTGACACTTTTGCAGCACATATAACTGACTTGAGAAACAAGGCTAAAACATGCACATTTGGTGATTTAGCACTAAGAAACAACACAGACCAAACAAGCAAAATAAGTATAATAACGGCTTTGGTGCACAAATGAATAATCCACAAAGCTTTATTCCAAACAGAAAGTGAAGTGATTTTCGTCTACGCTGCCAGTTTGGTAGACTTCATCAGACAAATCAGCTTAATATTGTCAGCATTTCCAGGCAATCACAACTAGAAACAGGGTATACAGAGCAAGAGTGCAGCCAATCACAACCAGAAACAGGGTATACAGGGTGCAGCACTCTTGCTCTGTATACCCTGTTTCTGGTTGTGATTGCCTGGAAATGCTGACAATAATAAGCTGATTTTGCTAGATTTGGTGATTTGAGAGATGAGTTGATAAAATACAGGCTTGTGTGTGGTATTAATAATGACACAGCAAGAAAGATTTTGCTTCAAGACAGTGATATGATGTTAAATAAGGCCACTGGAATTTGTCAGATATATGAGCTTACAGAAAAGCACACTAGTATGCTGACAAATGAGAACAATTGTGGAAGGCACAGTGTCAAAGCTCATGTCGACAGTATGCAGCACGTGGTTAAGAGAAACAGACCCAAGCACATGGCAGCTACTGCAGGTCCTGTAACAGTCCCTGAGAAACCCCAAGTCTTTCCAGGAAATTCCAGAGCATGCTCAGTGAAGCATAAGGGTGAGTCGGCAAAGTTAAAACATACACCCTCACCTAGCTTTATGGTCAACTGTCATAATTGTGGTGGAAATTATGAACCCAAAAGAGAAATGTGCTTAGCTTTTAGTCAGCAGTATCATTCTTGCAATAAGTGGAATCATTTCAAAAGGTTTTGTAAATCAAATAAGGCACATTCATTTATTAAAGGAGGGCATTCCAAGAGGCATGTTGATGAATTAGAAAGTTGTAACCCTACTTTTTATGTTGATGGTGTGTCTGTTCTTGGTGAAACAGTCAATGCAGTAGATTTGTGGGCAAATAATGAGATCTTTTGTACTGTTTGGATTAATGGGAGTCCTCTAGAACATTTGCTAGACTAAAAGCTGCAGAGCAACTTGATAGACAAAGTGTGCAAAGTTTTGCTTATGATGGTGAAGAGATTTAAACGGAAGGCTCAGTAGTGCTTTCATGTTACTCTGCTGGGAACAGCTATGACTTGCAATTTTTCACAGTCAAGAGACACGAGCAGTCATTTCTAGGCTCTAGAGACAGTGTGAAAATGGGACAGTTTTCATTTAATAAAGAAGTTCACCATGTAAGCCTGCATGAGAACAGCTCAAAGTTTGCCTAAACTAGTTTTTCTAAGTTTATTTTGTTCTAAGTATGTGCTGGCCAACTAGGCAAACTACTAGTTGTATACTCTATGAAGTTAGATCCAGAGGTCAGCCCAGTTATCAGACTAGCATGGTACGTTCCAGTAGCTATGCAGAAAAGAGTCAAAGCTGAGCTAGACAAAATGGTGCAGCTAGGAGTAATTTGTCCAGTAGAAGAGCCTACTGAATGGGTATCCTCCATGGTAGTAGCTCATAAGAAAAGCTCAGATGATATCAGAATATGTATTGATCCAAGAGAGTTGAAAAAAGCATTAAAAATGCCTCATCATCCAATGCACACAGTCGAAGAGATTGCTGCCATCATGCCAAATCCCATTGTTTTTTCTGTGTAAGATACAAAGAGTTCATTTAGCAAATTTTTGCTTGACCGAAAATCTTCATTATTAACCACATTGTGTACGCCATTTGGAAGATTTCTGAGAATGCCATTTGGGATAAATTCTGCCAGAGAAGTCTTTCAGCCTGTGATGGAGCAAAAATGATCAGGCTATCCATATGCTATTATAGTAGATGATATTCTAGTAAGAGGCAATGGTGAAGTCGAACATGACAAAAACCTCAAGAAAGTTCTGGAAAGAGCATGTGAAGTCAATTTTAAGCTGAATACTCAGGAGTACAAGTTCATGTCATAAGAAGTTACTTACTTTGGTCACGTGTTTACCAGTTCAGGCTTACAACCATATCCTTCAAAGCAAAGAGCAATTCTCGAGATACCAGCTCCAGACAATGTCCAAGCCCTACAATGTTTTTTCAGCATGGTCAACTATCTAAGCAAGTTCTTTCCTGATTTAAACTAACTTTCAGCACCACTCAGAGAGCTGACACACAAAGATGTAATTTGGTCCTGTCAGAACAGCACCAAAGAGTATTTGATATCCTGAAACAGAAATTTGCCAATCCACCAACTCTCAGCTACTATAATGTTCACAAATCAATTATTCTTTCCTGTGGCACTTCTAAATTTGGTCTAGGTGCAGTCATTCTTTGATACGGTAAACCAGTAGCCTATGCATTGAGAACTCTTACCCAGACTGAGATGCAATATACCCAGATTGAAAAAGAGCTCTAAGCAATTGTGTTTGCATGTTCGAAGTTCCATGATTATGTGTATGGTCGACCTATCCAGATCAAAACTGATCACTAACCTCTAGTTACTATTTTGAGAAAGCCTATCCATACAGCTCCAGCTAGACAGCAACATATGATGCTCAAATTGCAGAAATACAATTTCAATCTTGTTTACACAAAAGGCAAACTTCGTTATCTCGCTGATACGTTATCCAGATCGCCCAGAAAAACACCGAACAGCATAACAATGAGAAACTTGATTTTGAAGTCATGGAAGTGAGAAATATTTCTGATATGTCTTGATGAGCTCAGCACTCACACAGCTTAAGATCCAGTTCTCTAGAAGCTCAACCACTTTATCAATCAGTCCTGGATGGCCTTCAAAGCAATCTTGTTTGCCAGTAGAAGTGCAACCTTATTTTCCATGCAGAGATGAGATTTTGTCAGACAATGGCATCATCATGAAAGGTCCTAAAGTGATTGTTTCAAAGTCCTTGCAACAAGAGTACATTAAGATTTTGCATTGTGCCACCCAGGAACTGATTCTACCAAAAGAAGGGTGAGAGGTCTAGTATTTCGGCCGTCTATGTCAAGAGATATTGAGAAAGTACTCTCATCTTGTTCAGTATGTAATCGTACAAAGCTGCATCAACGAAAAGAACCACTTCAAGTTAAGCCAGATTCCTGAACTAACTTGGTCGATAGTAGCCACAGATATCTTTGAGTGGAATGGTCAACATTACTTGGTGTTTGTAGACTCTTATTCAGATTGGTTTGAGACTGACCTACTTCCCAATTTAACTTCCAGTGCTGTCATTACTAAGTTGTAGAGACATTTTTCTCTCCATGGTAGTCTGCACAGTGTTATTTCTGACAATGGTGCACGGTTTACTAGTCAGAAATTCAAGAGATTTGCAGACGAGTGGAACTTTGTTCATATTACGAGTAGTCCTGAATACCCAATGTCAAATGGCTTGGCTGAACAAATCCAGACATGACAATACCGATGTTTTTCTCAGCTTATTAAATCTCAGAAATGTTCCTTGTGATAATGAACTCGGTTCACCTTCCCAAAGACTTATGTCAAGACAAACCAGAACTGCATTACCCATCAGCAGTAATTTATTGGTTCCAAGTGCTAAGAACAACAAAGCAGTAAAAGCCCAACTGTTGGAAAAGTGTTTCTCCCAAATGTCTTCCTATGATAAAACCAGCAAACCACTCCATTCTTTACAAAAAGGGAATAGGTTTTGATTGCATCAGATTTGTGAAAAGTTTGTTTTCAAGAGTCAAGATTATACATTGTGAAATCACAAGGAATGGAATTCAGATAAAATTGGAAGCATTTGTTACCACTGTCCAAACCAGTCTTACAGCATTTTGCCTTTGACAAAGAGGCTAGTTCTCAGAGTGACTTGTCCAATGTTCCTATTGCACAGGACATTCTGTCAGCAATCCCCATTCCTGAGAAAATCCCTAGACTCCTCAAGCAGAACATTCTCCAGTGACTTTCCTTGTTGCCAAATTCAGTCCTAACTATTATGTCACAAGATCAGATCGCATCTCAAGACCTAGTTCCAGATAAAAGGCAACATGGACATTACTGCAGTTTTTCTTTATTAGTGTCTCTGTAATTGCATGCCTATTCAAATGTTATTGTTTATATGAGACAGCTCATTAAAGAGGAAGGATGTAGATTACAGTGTGTGATATACCTTTAAGAAGCTTTCCAATGAGTCAGCAGTGCATATAAGTACTGAGCACGTGCAAGCAGGAGTGCCATTTTGAGTGAGCAGCCAGAATGATAGCATGCATGTATGTAGTCAGTTAGTTAGATCGTTTAAGTTTAATGTTCCTGCCATTTATCCTGATGCATTTGTATGCAATAAACTGTAATCATAGTGCAACACTTCAGAATCTTGGAATGAAAAAGTCAACTTTTAAGTAGGAAATTATAAACTTACAAAAAAAAAAAGTTACAATGTATAAATACTTTTTCATTTGGAAAAAGCCCAGTACCTTGTACCATGAGCCATCCTAGGACTGTTTACAAGAGATATTTTATTTTTAATTTTCTTTCTTGTATTACTGCTGACTTTAATCAGCACAGTTTCCCAATTCTAGAACAATGACATAGACTGGGACAAAATATTTATTGAGGAATAATGCACTCGTATTTTGGGTAAGAGGTGGTTATTTTTCCACTTCACAGAATGTGCACAACAGCTAAACTATGGATATAAATGATGCTCTACATCCCCCCTTTCATTCGTATTGCACTATGCCCCTGTCAGCTATTTATATTTGCATCACTATTGGGAATTTGCAGTACCAGAGACATGTTCTTATCCCTTGTACATAACGTCCATCTATGTGACCATATCTACACCCTGATCCAAACATGGAAAATGACTGCCCATGCACTGCAACTGTTATTTAGGCACATGATGTGCGCATTATATGGGGAGCATTAACATCATTCTGTCATAGCGTGTAAAATGGCTGTTGTTGCACACTTGAAATGATTGAATAACTGATTGATCTGTTGATCATATGACGTCTTGAGTCCCTCAGCCATCACATGACTACTGTCAAACTGAACAGCAAGTGCTCCCTATCTGAAATGCATGTTGGTATTACATAAGGATAATTAGTGACATGTAAGAGATGGAAAGAGAGATTTCTTGTAACATAAGGTATATGAGGGATCCTTCATCATTTCTACAAGTCAATCAGTTGTACACCAGGCTTCAATAATGCTGGGCAGTCAGAGTACTTGGGTATCAGCCACTCATCATCATACAGTACAGAATCCAGACACAGAATATATATCGCTTTACAAGTACTAAACTGACATCTGCTTTATTATTCTTGTCAAGTTTATTTTCCTTTATGACTACTTTCACGTCTTTTTAAATATATGTAGTTATTTCTTTTTGCACAAATTAGCGCGACAAATTTTAATGTATCCATAC
>NC_056750.1:832285237-832295237 GCF_019279795.1 Protopterus annectens | reverse complement strand
ATTTAATTTAACAACAGTGACTACATTTAAAGATAAAAACCTGTTATACTGGTATCAATTCCTAGACAATGGGAAGTTACAAAATATTGACCATATCATTAATAAGTTTGAGTTAAGCAAAGATATGTCACTAGAAATTCAAAATTGTAGACGATTTGTTGAACACAAGATTAATTTAAAGCAACCAATAGCCAGAAATTATTTCCTCAAATTCATTAATTTACTCATTATTCTAATGTACCAGAATATAATTGGAAAGGGACTTGTATCTAAAATATATGATACTTAAGAAATCAACAGTATGTTACAGAGAAAGCTATTGGGATTATTTTAGACTTGTTAATAACAACTCCCCAAGTGAAGATGATAAAAACCAATACTCCAATCTTTAAAACAAACTACTTCATCACTAAGATGGAGGATATTCTCTTAGAAGTATGGAACCTTCATCACATAAAGTTGAATTAATGTTTCATAAAGACATAGGATGCTGGAGATGTAAACTAAATGTTAAAGCAGTCTGCCAGCATATGTTTTATGATTGTTTTTGTTGTATCTTTCGGCTTTTCCCGGTTAGGGGTCGCCACAGCGGAACTCCGCTCCACTAATGATTGGCAGTAGATTTTTACGTACCGAGTTGCCAGCCCTGATGCACAACCGTCAACAAAGGTATGCCCATTCACGCATGTCTCCACACAGAAGATGCTTTAGCTGAGAATCGAACAGGACAATGTCTTACTGTGAGGCGACAACGCTACCGCAGCACCACCACTGCAGCTTATAAAACTTAAAACATATTGGAATAATATGAATGCTCTCTTACACAGTCTGTTAAATGAGAAATTACTGCTGACCAAATTTCTTTTTTTATTTAAAACATGTATTCCCACTTGTGTCACAAAAATAAAATACCCTCTTTTATGGAGTATCTTAACATTAGCAAGAAAAGCCATCAGCAAAAAGTGGAAGAATAGGACTTCTCCTACTATGAAGGACTTTGGACACAGGGCAACTAAGCGTGTCATCTTGAATTTTATCACAATCGAGACAAGAACGTCTAGAATCACCTCTTCATATAATATATAGTTGAAATTCAAAGAACTGCTAAATAAACAGATTCTAATAATTAACTAACAACAACTCTTAGTACATTTCTTTTTCTGCTTAAAAAGCTTTGTGTTAGAGTAGACACCACTGTAAACAGTTATTTTAGTTATTGTTCTTTTAGATATGTATATTTGTTTTATAATATTTTTATTACCATATATTAATGTTTTGTTGTTCAAATTTCCAATTAAAAAAACTAAAAAAAAATGAAGTTTATCTGCAGTTTTAGTTTCAGGACATTCCAAACTATATAACTAACAGGCTAAAGGTTAAATATGCCTCTGGAGGGCAGCATTAATCAATCAGACCGTGCAAGCTTTCAAGGTCTCTGCCAGCTGCAATATTCACATGAACCAGAGTGAAAAGGCAATGATGCTGAAAGAAGGCTAGAATGGACTTATTGGACAAATATATTCACCAGGTGTGATATACTTGATTTGTAGCAAGACATACCATAAAGCATTTACTAGGTCTGATAAATATACAGTCTGCCTTCATCAAAGAATGAAAGACACATATGCCAAGTAGGCAAAAACTAAGTGCGTGCCAGGACCTGGCAGCTAAAAAGGTAAAGAGTGGAGTGAGCCTCAAAAGAAATAAAAGTGAAGGAACAAGAAATGAGTGTTCGGCAAAACTGACAACCACAAAGACTTGTCTTGCATACTTGTTGATAAAGACGCTAACATTTTTTTTTAGTGGACTGCAGTAGCAGATGTCAAAGATATAATTCATAAATATGTGTAAATGGAATATGTTTGTTGCCATAAAAAAGGAAGAAGTTAAGTCAGATAAGTCAATAAGGAGGGCTGAAGCAAAGGAGAGCACTAATCCTTTCTTTGCAAAATGTCTTGACTTTTCCTGTTATAGTCACATGTTCTAACCTTCTGCTTCTCAGATAAGAATGCTGATTTTACCTCTAGATCTGTTCCATATAACTTTATTTTCTGAAAGGCTTTAAAACTATTGCAGAAAAAAGCATGCTAACTTGAAAGACTAGTTTGGTATAAAAAAGGGTCTATGCTAAATCATCAGATGCTTAAAAAAGCGAACGATGATTTATCGAACCCATGTAAGTGAAAGCTTACAATCTCGAATGCTTAGAACAGCGATTTTTTTCCAAGGGAAAAAAATCGGTGTTCCACAAAAAAAAAAAAAAAAAAAAAAAATGTAAAACATTACATAAAGTAGGGGGCTGTGCCACCCACACACCCCCACTTAAATATACTACCAACTCCAAGATCGCACTACAGTCACGAAAACGGCAAAGTAATGGAAGCGGCCAAGCAATTTCTTTCCCAGGGGAAAGAATTTGCTTATATGCCATTTCACTATTTTGCCTTTTCGTGCTTTCAAGTTCGATCACAGCGCATTCGAAAGAATGCTTCTTTGATCATTTAATAGGAACCCTAAAAAAATGCCTCTGGCTGCCTGTCTTTTGTTTGGCACATCTAAGCATAATAGTAATGATTTTTTAAAAGATTTGCAAGTATTTTAAAGTATTTTCTTATGTACTGTACAAAAATGCAGAAATGTAAACAAGTGTCTGCCCTTCAACTTGCAATAGAAAGAAGCAGTTTAAAAATACAAAAGTACTTCAGTGTTCCTGGAATTGAAACCCTCCCAGCAAATTTCTAGCACTGAAAACTTGCTCAGCAGGTAGGAGTTACTGTACGACATCTTTATGCTTTAGTTTGCAGACAGACCAATATTGACAGCTGTATGTATACATACTATACTTTTTAAAATTTAAAGGGCAACAAATACAGTGGAATCTACCCAAACATGGAGTAGCTACATATCTGTGCATTGTCTGTGAAAATACAACTTGCTTGCTATTTTTTGCACTAGCGTCAATATAGCTGGTTAATTCGGGTCACATCTCATACATTTTATGACTAGACACTATGTCTACTACAACTGAAGTAGGAGGGCCAAAATCACAGAGACTCTAAAGATTCTATGGTGTATGTCAGAACTTTTATAACCTTCTGCCTGCTGGCCTTGCTATTTTCCTAGGGCTAAAAAGAGTCACAGAGGGCTGTATTTAGCTCTGTTAGAATAATGACTATGTAAAAGGTCAGAACACTCGATTTGGAGAGGATTAGCTCATATGATGTGCCAGAGGGCCTTAGTTTGTCAACACTGTCTATGCATATAGTTCCATTCCAATTGCTACTGTCTTTCAATTATGTATTATGTTCTGCATGAATTTTACATCTAAACTCCATGCAGTCTTCACTGCTTGTTGATTACATTTCTTAAGTTTACAGTGTTGTTGTCCATGGAAAACAGAAGTGTAATATACTGGGACCCTGTTAGCGATGACAGATGTTACCTCTACTGTGCTGTCTGGAGCAGGTAAACTGTAAAAGTAAAATATACTGGATACACAGGCTTCACCTGTTGTTACATCTAAATTTGCATTCAAAAGAAAGAATGGATAGACAATAGGTAGAGCTGTGTTTGGGAATGTGTAATTTTAATTAAATGCCTCCCAGAGTGTGCTAGCTGAGAAGAGAAACCAGTTCCAGACAGCGGAGAGGAATTCAAATGTCATGAGTCCTGCCAGCTTGTAATTATGTTTGAAATCACTGGAAAAAAAAAAAACTAACCTAACATTAGAAATGTTAACAAAAAGGTTTGCAAATGAGTTCTGGCATTTATGAACATATGATAACAGAGGCACAGCTGCCATGAACCACTCGTATAAATAGGATCGCTAACCTAAAATGATTTCGACTGACTTTGCAGTGGATCTTTTTTCTTTGACAGCTTCCTGTTGAATATAATTTTAACACTTGCTGCATTTATGAATTAATCTATGTGCTTTATTTATTTCAAATATTTTATTATAAAACACATACTAAGATTGTAAGAATTTTGCGTCTAGATGTACTTTTAGAGAAAAGAAATAACAGAGATGCATTAAAGTTAAAAAGATAAGAAAGTGACATACATTGCAAGGACCTAGACTCTGCAAAATACAGACAAATAAAATCTACTAAGGTGTTTCATGGCAACAGCATTTATAATGTGAAAAAGTTAATATCAGCTACATGGAAAGGATGACGTGTGTGTGTGTCTGTGTGTGTGTGTGTGCGTGTGTGCGTGTGTGTGTGTGTGTGTGTGTGTGTGTGTGTGTGTCTGTGTGTGTGTGTGTGTGTGTGTGTGTGTCTGAGTGTCTGTGTGTGTGTGTGTGTGTGTGTGTGTGTGTGTGTGTGTGTGTGTGTGTGTGTGTGTGTGTGTCTGAGTGTGTGTGTGTGTGTGTGTGTGTGTGTGTGTGTGTGTGTGTGTGTGTGTGTGTGCTTGTGTGTGTTTGTGCGTGCATGCATCTCTGTGTAGTTATGTGTATGTGTTTGGTGGACAACAGATCATGACAGAAAACTGGAAGATGATGGCTGAAACTTTCATTATAAAATTATAAAAACAGTTTTGGAGTGCAGACTCCTTTCTAGAAAAGTAAGCTTAGTATCACAGATATTTTTAGACTATAGTTTATACAGTTCTCTGCATAACACTCGATAAGTTTCTATGTTCAGATAAATTAATGTTATACAATTCGTTAAAATAATCTGTGCCTTGATTCCACAACAAGGCCAATAAAGGGAATGTTGCCTCTATATCATATCAGTCTTTTCAGTTCTTTTGGTTTTAATCTGAAAACATCTTATGATCTCCAACATCTTGGTTAAAGCTGACACTCCCAGTGTGCCTAGTGTCATCTATGTTATCAAAAACTCTTTCTGCCATAGTGTCTGAAGGCCTCAAATGACTATTGGAGAAGAGAGACTATTCCTCATGGCCTGAAGGAAAGTTGTGAGCCTTTTCTACCCTATATTATTTCCTAGGTACAGGTCCATCCATTGTACAGCTGTGTGTTTCCTAACCATATGCTGAAATAGTAGGGATTATGCCACCCATCTGTTTTCATTTCCCAATTAGTTTTTAAGATGCCAAGTTTGCTGCACAAAACGAGTTTGTCTGCAGAGCTGTCAGCAGCAAAACATTTACGTTAGCAAAGTCAGCAGCAGAAAATGAATAGACTTGACCCCTCCCCCCCACCTTCCAACACTCTAATTGTAATGGGTATCTTCCACCTTTACAAGTCCACTAACCAGTGGTCAATAAGTCCTCTAGTCCCACAGTCTGCTCAGTGAAACACTTTAATCTTACTGCTGTTTTAAAAGTACAGCCTCTAGAGTGACAGTGATGGCCCATCTCACACACCTCAATAAAATATCTACAAATTACCACATTGGAGGCTGTAGGATTTAATATCTACAAACTACCACACAGGAGGCTGTAGGATTTAATATCTACAAACTAGCACCCAGGAGACTGTAGGATTTAACACCTACAAACTACCAAACAGGAAGCCTCAGGATTTAATATCTGCAAACAACACAGAAGGCCATAGGATTTAATATCTACAAACTACCACACAGGAGGATACAGAATTTAATATCTATAAACTACCACACAGGAGGCCGGGGGATTTAATACCTACAAACTACCACACAGGAGGCTGTAGGATTTAATATCTACAAACTACCACACAAGAGGCTGTAGCATTTAATATCTACAAAGTACCATACAGGAGGCCACAAGATATAATAGCTACAAACTACCACGCAGGAGGCCACAGGATTTAATATCTACAAACTACCACACAGCAGCCTGTAGGATTTAATATCTACAAACAACCACACAGGAGGCTATAGGATTTAATATCTACAAACTACCACACAGCAGGCTGTAGGATTTAATATCTACAAACTACCACACAGGAGGATGTAGGATTTAATATCAAAAAACTACCATGTAGGAGGCTACAGGATGTAATGTCTACAAACTACCACACAGGAGGCAGTAGGATTTAATATCTACAAACTACCACGCAGGAGGCCACAATATTTAATATCTACAAACTACCACACAGGAGGTCACAGGATATAATATCCACAAACTACTACACAGGAGGCTACAGGATTTAATATCCACAAACTACCACACATGAGGCTACAGGATTTAATATCTACAAGCTACCACACAGGAGGTAGTAGGATTTAATATCTACAAACTACCACACAGGAGGCTATAAGATTTAATATCTACAAACTGCCAGACAGGAGGCTGTAGGATTTAATATTTACAAACTACCACGCAGGAGGCTGTAGGATTTAATATCTACAAACTAATGCACAGGAGGCTGTAGGATTTAATATCTGCAAACTACCACACAGGAGTCCGTAAGATTTAACATCTACAAACTACCACACAGGAGGCTGTAGGATTTAATATCTACAAACTACCACACAGGAGGATACAGGATTTAATATCTACAAACTACCACACAGCAGGCTGTAGGATTTAATATCTATAAACTATTACACAGGAGGCAGTATGATTTAATATCTACAAACTACCACATAGGAGGCCGCAGGATTTAATATCTAAAAACTACCACACAGCAGGCCACATGGTTTAATATCTGCAAACTACCACACAGGAGGCTGTAGGATTTAATATCTGCAAACTACCACACAGGAGGCGGTAAGATTTAATATCTACAAACTACCACACTGGAGGTGGTAGCATTTAATATCTACAAATTACCACTCTGGAGGCTGTAGGATTTAATATCTACAAACTACCACAGGCTACAGGATTTAATATCTACAAGCTGCCACACAGGAGGCCACAGGATTTAATATCTACCACACAGGAGGCTGTAAGATTTAATATCTACAAACAAACACACAGGAGGCTGTTAGATTTAATATCTACAAACTACCACACCGGAGGCTGTAGGATTTAATATCTACAAACTACCACACCGGAGGCTGTAGGATTTAATATCTACAAACTACCACACCAGAGGCTGTAGGATTTAATGTCTACAAACTACCACACATGAGGCTGTAGGATTTAATATCTACAAACTACCACACATGAGACTGTAGGATTTAATATCTACAAACTACCACAGGCTACAGTTTTTAATATCTTCAAACTACCACACAGGAGGCCATAGGATTTTATATCTACAAACTACCACACATGAGGCTGTAGGATTTAATATCTACACACTACCACACAGGAGTCTGTAGGATTTAATATCTACAAACTACCACAGGCTACAGGTTTTTATATCTACAAACTACCACACAGGAGGCCATAGGATTTAATATCTGCAAACTAAAACACTGGAGGCTGTAGGATTTAATATCTACAAACTACAACAGACTACAGGATTTAATATCTTCAAACTACCATTCAGTTGGCCACAGGATTTAATATCTACAAACTACCCCACAGGAGGCCTTAGGATTTAATATCTACAAACTACCCCACAGGAGGCCTTAGGATTTAATATCTACAAATTACCACAAAGGAGGCTACAGGATTTAATATCTACAAACTACCACGCAGGAGACTGTAGGTTTTAATATCTACAGACTACCACACAGGAAGCTGTAGGATTTAATATCTGCAAACTACCACACAGGAGACCATATGATTTAATATCTGCAAACTACCCTAGGCTACAGGATTTAATATCTACAAACTACCACACAGGAGGCCACAGGATTTAATATCTATAAACTACCACACAGGAGGCTGTAAGATTTAATATCTACAAACAAACACACAGGAGGCTGTTAAATTTAATATCTACAAACTACCACACCGGAGGCTGTAGGGTTTAATATCTGCAAACTACCACACATGAGGCTGTAGGATTTAATATCTACAAACTACCAAACAGGAGGCTGTAGGATTTAATATCTACAAACTACCAGACAGGAGGCTACAGGATTTAATATCTATAAACTACCACACAGGAGGCTGTAGGATTTAATATCTACAAGCTACCACACAGGAGGCTGTAGCTTTTATTATCTACAAACTACCACACAGGAGGCTTCAGGATTTAATGAACCTTCTAAGGGCCATGGAACCAATTAAGAGAAATTGTCTGTGTTGCCTGATCCTGTTAACAGCTAGTTATCATCTGAAGTTGTTCATCGGTTCACAGCTTCATAGGTATACACCAAGCTAATGACCACCCGGGCCTTTATAATCCTGGCCAAACAATCCTATCCATCTGTCTCCTTGTGTATCCCAAGTGTTTATTAGGGGGAGGTATGTTAATTAGGATATCTCTAGAGGGTATGTGAGGGATATGTTAGTTTGGGAATTACTGTCTGTCTCTGTCTGTCAGAGACATGGGGCCAGACCTGGGGTGAATTTTCAATTTCCCATCAAGGTTACACTTATATAGGGTTACAGATGGACTCTGATTCACATGGATAGGGGGAGCCTGATCCAGAGAAAGGGGATCCTTTGAGTCACATATCTGTCTCACCAGCATGTCTTATTTATGTCAAAGCAAAAATTAAATGCTTGGAGACAGTGGTTCTTATGCTATTTTTTTTTCCCTGGATGTGCAAAACGTGCATCAGACATGAATCCAAGGATGCCTTTCATGCCAGGCATATAGATCCTCTCAGTAACCTGTCGGAGACCAAGTACAGAGATAGGCCTTTAAGGCAATCCATATAGGACAATGTACTTATATCCTGGATTCTCCTGCCAATAACTTTTTCTGGGCATTCTAACTGTTGAATATGCTCATTGATGGGGTTGATAACTGATGAATAGTGTCACTATGACTTCCTTGGACCTGGATGTCATGCCCTTACTTATAAGTTGAGTGATATAGAATAATTATCTTGCTACCTTTTTCACATGTTGGTCAAATGCCAGACTACTGTCTACATGTCTTCCCAGATCCCTGACTACTGGGTCAGCTCTTACGGGTGTCTTATGAAATGAGTAGTTAACCTGTGGGCATTTTTATCAAAAGGTGCTATGATGCATTTCTTGGCATTGAATTTAAATCCATGACTTTGGAACCATTCATCTGTCTGTGTTATGGTGGAATCTATGATAGCTCCCAAAATGTACTCATCTTTGAACTTTGTCAGCCAAAGACTCTTGGCATTAGCATTTACCTCCAAGAAGTAGACACCAAACAGGACTGCTCCTAATACAAAACCTTGAGGTATCCCACTGGTGACTGGACTCTTCATGTAGGTGGTGTCACCAATCCTGACTTCTTGGGTCCTGTCTGTGAGATAGCTGGTAATCCAGTGAGATATGTAAGGGTTTATGCCCAGTTTGCTGAGTTTGTCAATTATTCCTAAGTGGGGTATTTTATTAAACACTTTAACCAGGTCCATGTAGGTGGTTTTGTAGCATTTTCTCCTAATCCATGGCCTTGGTGACCTTCTGAAAGAAGTCCATCAAGTTTAGTATACATGGCTTTCCCTTGACAAAGCCAAATTGGGTTGGGTCTAGTGTTTGAAGGTTGCTTATGTCTTTGTTGATTATTTTCATGATAATTTGTTTCATAACTTTGCATATTAGATTAACCAGACTAATACGTGTGTAATTTCTGGGGTTAGTTGACGGTCCACTCTTATGAAGTGGAATAACTATTGCAGTCCCCCATTGTGATTCTAAGAGCCTGTTTTGAGGCTGTAGTAGAAAAGTGACTCAAGTGGTTCAAATAGCTCATGTTTTAAGCTATTTAGGAGGCATCCTTGGATATTGTCAGTGGCCATTCAGGCTGTGTTTTTGGCCTTAGTGAGTGGTGCTAGGACCTGCTCCCTGTTAATAGTTGGGGGAAGTTATGCTAGTCAATATTTCATGGGAGGAGACAAGGGGGAATGGGGGATGAAGTCTGAGTTGAATTTGTTAGCCGGCAAATTCACTATGTCACTGTGGTCAGTGAAGGTGGCATCAGTGACCACCAATTCAGCATACTGCTATGTTCGACCTTTGAGGTTCATTAACTTTTTTAGCCTTACATTGAATTGGCCTTGCT
>NC_056750.1:832197439-832284737 GCF_019279795.1 Protopterus annectens | reverse complement strand
TTTTTTCGGGAATGTTTGTTTGGTTGATGTCGTCTGCTGTCGGTATCGCCTGCATGTGTGCTTCCTGCACGTATTCCTCCTTCACATCGGTTATATATCTGCGGATGTTCGTCCGTGCCTACTATCCATTGGCATTTTGTCACTGATAGTTACGGTGAATGTGGTCCTATACTTGGGGCGGCCTGTATGCTACCGGTAGCCTCCTATTCGTGTGCCGCTTGCTTACACACCACGGTATTTACGGGACCGTAAGTGTTCACGATCGGTGCCGGGATAGCACATTCGTATTTTCGCCGTACATGCCTGATGCTGTGTAACGTTGCCGACGGACCGTGTGGAGTCTACCTTATGGCCGCCATACCTACGGTCATGGTTTGTACATGCGTCCTTTGCATCTCCTGTTGGCTATGGCCCTGTGGTACACTTTGGGACATTTCCGCTTTGCATCGTTTTACGTCGCCACGTGCATAGCCACTGAGGAGATGTCAGTACTACTTTGTGGGTACTGCTGTACATACGCCTATGGTTCCTGTACTGTATGCCTACGCCTGTTATTACACTCCGCCTGTGACATGTCATCTACATACACAGTATACACTGGCACACACATTACACACACACAGCGGAACACACGACAACCTCACCTCACACACACATATTGCTGCCATGGCTGTCAACCTTCTATTTCCAGAGTGAGGAACACACACAGTAGTAATGTGAAACAAATGGGCATAATGTGGAACACATGGTAATGGCATAGTGACAACTTCAGCTAAGTAGGTCATAGGTTGATTATAATATGCTGATTTACTTACAGTGAAGAACCTTTACTGACTTACTATGAGTACATTCTATTTACCAGGATGTCATTTATATACATTCCTAACAATGGATGTTTGACAGACATTTTCAATGTGGAACTTGGAGGAACTGCGAGGAACATGAACTGTTTTACACCCCAAATGAGGTACGTTCCTCATAATGTCATACACTTCACCGGTATGCTTTCCGCTTTCGCACGGACGGTTGAACACAATACCTACGTTGGCCGCATCGCCGGTGGCGGCGTGTATCTCCGCACTCATATCCTATGGATATGACACGCACATATCTAGGGTTGCCACCTTTTCAAATACCCAAAGTGGGACATTTTTTGTAGAAACGTCAGATTTTGCATGCAAACACATACCCACGGCCAGTACAAAGGACAGCAATTCACTTTTTTGACAGAATACAAACCTGTAGCATTACAGTTGCTTATTCTGTTTATTATCATATTTAGATGTTTCTTCTACAAAATAACTGTTTTATGCAACTAATAAAGAAATTATGGGAAATAGTTTTGTCCTACAATCTCAGGACATTTGCCATTTTGTCAATGTTTTTGCAGGACACAACTGCCCAACGGGGGACTGTCCCTCACAACGTGGGACAGGTGGTAACCCTACACATATCCCGTTACTGTACCATGGACTGGTGGCCATCCCGACACGCGGATATGTATTGATGCAGGTTAACATTTCCATGGCTGGCGTTACCTGCCCTGCCCACCCTCCAGGATGATCGGGTTGTCGGTCACTATGTTTACTATGTGGTGATTTTGCGTCTTACTTATCTGTGAACTTGCATCCCTGGGTTCCATATTACCCTGTTGTACTTTATATCTGTGTATGCGTACATATATTTCTACATGTGTACTGATATGTATTTCCGTATCTGTGTATGCACATGAGTACATATGTGGTCGACTTGCGGCGATAGTGGCAGCATACGGCTACGCCGTGTGCTGTAGAACCGGTGTGCTTTGAGGTGTTGGCGTTCCATGCTCTGCTGGCTATTGGGTGTGCAGTGTTTGGGCGGTGCCTTTGTTGGAGTCACACATACGTCCGCACATACGGTACACATTACGGGCGGACATGTTTGTGTGGCGTCCATTTTACTGTGTGTGCAGGTCAGGAGGTGTCAGTCCATGGGGCCTACACTGTCAACGTATGTGCTATGCGTTCCCTCTTTGCCAGGGCGTAGGCATATTGGGTACGCCTCTGTCTACCTACTGGGGCTGGCTCAGTGTGTCCATGGCGCTGAGCGCCCTGTGCCTGTGCTTGCCCTGGCAGTTGTGGCGGGCTTGGTGGCCCTCCGGCATTATGTCCCTGCAGCAGCTGTTTCCTCAGAATCATATTGTGTAGCATACAACATACTATGAATATGTGGGCACTTGTGCCTGGAGAGTACTGCAAGGCTCCACGGATGTATCCAAGCACCGGAACCGTGATTTCAACATCCGAACACACGCTCTATGATTATTCTCGTTTGTGCGTGTGCCTCATTATAAGCGTTCTTGCATGTGTGTGTGTGCATTTCTGATGGGTGTCATCAACCACGGCTCCAGTGCGTAGCCAGCATCCCCACAAGGTGACCTTGTGTGATGTCCCCTGGCGAATACCTGATACAGCTGTGAGGCATGCCAGATATGGGAGTCGTGGTAGCTTCCAGGGCTGCCAGCACACACATCCATAATAATGCCCTGCGCATTGCACACGACCTGGCAATTGATGGAGGAGTATCCCTTGCGGTTTATGTAGCGTCTACCCTGCTCCCGGGTGGTGACTTAATTTCTATGTGCGTACAGTCTATCGCACCCAGGACCTCCGGGTATTGTGCCACACAGTGGAAGCGGCGCATATTGCTAGCCAACTCCTCCTGAGATGTGGGGAGATTTATGTGCTCATGGGCATGTGGTAACATGGCATCCAGGAACTGGTGTAGTACCCTGGATGCTGATGCCTGTGAGATGCCCATTATGTCCCCGGTTGGCCTTTGAAAGGTACCTGTAGCCAGTATTCGCAAGCTCACACATACCTTTGTGTCCACTGGGATGGTCTCCCCTCTGTTGTCTCTTGTTCTCAGGCGCGGCCGGCACAGCTCCACTATTTGCTGTAACGTGTCCCTGTCCACCCTGTAGCGCTCTACTATCTCCAGGTCTCGCAGCCCCTGGTAGGTCACCCTTAGTCTGAACACTCTCCTTCTCCTGTGAGGCCTACGGTAGTTGTCGGCACCACCCTCCGCAACTCCGTCTGTCTCTGCCACATACCTATGCATCACGGCAAGCGGCACCCAGCATATACATATTAAAAGTTCCCGTCTGTTTACACCCTACGATACGGCGTTTGGGAAATCGCTGTGTGTTGTGTGCATTCACATTTAATACTGTTGTGCTGTATACCCGGTGATGTCATTGGGTGTGTCTGTGCGGCCGTATCCACGGATTATTTCCGTGGTTTTACGCTTGCAACTGCAACGGTACTGCCTGTAGTGTTACATTACAGTTGCCTGCATTGCCTTCGCCTGGCATCTTACATTACTGCATCCTGCAGGCACATGGCATATGATGCATTTTATCTGCAGCCGCAGTTACGCTACCTCTGTACTTGGCTGTGCTATTTCGGTTCTTTGCTCTTTGCATTTCTACTACATCCCCTACTATTTTTGCACTCATATGCCTCCCCTTTCCCGTTATGCAGGAGTCTGCATGCAGAGTTATCAGCTGCCGGCGTTTGCCCTTCCTGCATTGATTGGTGTTAATTGCTCATTACGGATCCATTTACACTGCTTCCGCATTTCCTCATATTCTCCGCATTACCTTCCTATATCCGTGGTTGTTGACGGTGAGGCCGTCACATGACTGGTTTAGGGAACGTAGTCATCCTCGTGCACATGCATTTGTACGCGCATTCTGTACTCTCAGCGCATCTATTTCCTAACACGCCAGTCCTGATGCTGTGATGTGCATTGTACAGCTCAGATTTGCTGACCTCCAATATCCTTCCTCCTACAGTGGCACACCCCTCTGTGGTTGACATGTATCTCGTGTAGGCCACTCCTCGGTGTAGTACCGCTACGCCGTTTGCTCCATCCTTACGCCGGCGCCGTTTTGCGATTCACTATTATCTGCCTCATTTGCATGGAATTGACTACTAATACATGGTTACGGCGCCGGACACCGCCACCACTCCTTGACAACCATTGCACTGGGGTTGCAGCTTTACATACATACTATGGTGTGTGGTGGCTGTGCAGCTGTTTGTGTTCTACTGCTCTTTTAGGACATTGTCATATTATTTCATTGCTTTGCAACTTCTGTGCACATATCCCGGGGGTCTGCTGTTCTTTCTACATACGTGCCATTTATGTCATTTTTTACATTTTGTGCATATTTTCTTTGGACATTCTCGGTGCCTTTCCACATTGGCATATTGCACCTATATGATACCTGACTTTGACAGCCTTCCGTTACTCCTCCGGTATGTTTGGGTAAATGTAAACCATTTTTTTTGGTTTACATTGCCGTGCCCTTACGCTATGGATCGCTATTTGCCCTCATTTGCATGGTGCAATACTGCACACAGTGTGTTTTGCATACCTACGCGGGCGGGACGGTCCGGCGACGCCGGTAGTGCACGTGGAATTCATTCATACCTGAATCGCTAAGCAGCCATATTTGGCGTTATAACGCCGACGCTATGCTGGCGCCTGGTGCAAGGTTCATGAATCCCGGGGAAGATCTCCCTTATATAAATCCAGGCACATATATATATATATATATATATATATATATATATATATATATATATATATATACACACACATACATATTTCAAAATTAAAATCATGCATGTGTTGAAAAAAAAGATACACGACCCACTCAAAATATTTCTCCAAAATACAGGTGAGGCTAATTGGCATATAGTTATCTACAAACTAACAAGATTGGCGTTTCTGAATTGAAACTGCAATTGCCTCCTTCCATATGGCTGGCACATAACCTTCTATGAGTAATCTTTTAAACATATCAGTAAGATAGGATATTAAGTTTTCAACAGCAGCCTTCAGAAAATATTCATTTAAACCATCAGGCCTGGCTACTGAGTTTGATTTAATGTTTAATAATGTTTTGTGCGGCAAATTCCTATGATATAGGTAAATGGAGATCTTATAAAATGACTTGCTTGTAAACCATTAAAGAAGCCTACAGCAAAAATATTGACCACATACCTGGGCACCATAATAAGGTTATCACCAACTTTTAAAGTGACCCAAGATGGAATGTAGATGTTTAAATAGGGTTGTATTGGTTTCTTTAATATTAGTAGCCAGATTAATTTCATAGGCAGGACTTACTTTATAGATAAACTTAGAAAAAATATTTTTTTTGATCCTTTATAACAATTTTCTGCTGTATCAAGGTTACTACATCTGACCTCAATACAGCAGAGACTCTGCACAAGGCCTTACTCCTCCAGGTTAACTAAGAATTTTGTCATTGTATAATGTAAACACATTTATCATGTAGAACATTGATGTGTATTACCTTAATCAGTTAAATATATGCCTGCTATGTGATTGAAAGTCTCTCTGAAATAGTCTGTGTACTCTAAGGACCTCTAACTAAGCAGGCTACTGTCCCCTGTTTCTTGACCAGTAGACTATACTTCATATGCCAGTTATTTATACTCAGGAAATGACAGACAAACTGCTTTAATTTGGCATCTCTCTGTTAGTTCCTTTGTACTGGCTATAAACTGATTGCTGTCAATTATAATTTGACCTGAGGGTGGGAAGTAAATAAATGAAGACAAAAACTATACTACAATAACTTTCAGAATAATACTAAACTCAACCCTATAAGATTTTAGACATCCATTAAATAAATCTTACATCTTGGCCAACAATTCAACCCAAACCCCTTTCCCAATAACACACCACTCAAAACTACAGTACAATTCAACTCTTATTTTATAGATAGTATAGCATCCCTACCCAAGGATTCCTCAGTATTTAATCCCAACCCTGCCCAACAGCCACATATCACCACATCCACCTTCAAACCTGTGCTGACATCCTATTTAAACCTACCCTTAAACAAAAGTAAACCATGCTCTTCTTCAGCTGATGACCTTCCAAGCGAGTACCTAAAATTAGCAGCCAATAGCATTGCCTATCCTGTCTCAATCCCTATATATAGGTCAGTACAGGAATCCCATGTTCCCTCTCTGGAAAAAGTCACACATTATCCCTCTAAACAAAGGAGGAAATTCAACAGACATTAATAGCTGTGTACCTATAGCAATGTTATCTCTCTTCACCAAAATACTTCAGAAATATATTAAAAACAATTGCTAGACTATCTAATGCAGGGAAACCCCTATCTATACACAACATGGCTTCCATCTTTCCCATAGTACTAGCACTACCCTTATAACCTGTATAGATACTGTCAATAAAGCTATAAATAATGGCAAACTAGTCTCTTACTTATTTCTAGACCTGTCTAAAGCCTTCGACACAATTTGTCACAGTAAACTTCTACTTAAAAATATCTTTACTAGGTCTCTCTCAGCCCATCTTTCTGTGGTTCAAAAACTAGCTATCCAATATGTATTAGTCAGTAAAATACAACTCCATGTTCTCTCCTTACCTACCAGTCACCACTGGTGTACCACAAGGCTCTATCCTTGGTCCCCCCATCTTTAACATTTTCACCAACACCCTCTGTCCATCCACACCACAAGCTACTCCAAGAAATATGCATATAATTTCACCCTCATTTGCACATCTGACAACATGGTACATCTCCAAAAAATTAATCAGGAAGCTTTAACAGCCACTGAAACATGGCTTCATAACTCACAACTCCTGCTCAACCCCAAAACAGACCAAAGTACTACTTTTTCCCCCAAATCCCTGTCTCATGAAAAAATAAAATTTATAGGTTCATAGCTTCATAGGTTCATAGGTGCTTTCTATTTATTTATTAATTTAACATTTGTTTACCAGGATGGTACGGCTGGATAGCTAGTGTCCGTGTTCAGTGGCGTCCTGAGTGGAAAAGCTCCATTAAAATGATTACATAATATGAGCAATATATATAATGTCCATCAAGTTACAGCTGTAGAGAGGTTTACATACTGATGTTACAGAGATAAGTACAAATACTAAGTATGGAAAGGTTAACATGCTAATAATATAGAGTTATATCACGTCTTTATAGACAAATACAAATTTTAGTATGAGTAGAAGCAGGCACAAAATGGAGCTGAGAAAACACAGTGAAAAATAAAAAAAACACAGTAGGTTATCCATGAACAGTATTTATTAGAAAACAAATCCACAAAGCTTTCGTCCCTGCACAATCAGGAACTTCATCAGAATAAAGCGATTTCCTCTATGAATCAAATTTAAATAGTATAAATGGTCACAAGGTCATAAAAACACGCCCTATTACCCCTTTTTTTACATATGTAATTAATAGTCACATCATGAAAGGGTATAAAAAAAAGAGTATAAACATATTAAACATAAACATATAAGCAGTTAAAATACACTGATTATATAAAATCATTTAAAATTATTTCTCTAATGCTTTTAATTTTAGGAAACATGCAAGTGAAAATGAATCATTAAGACCTGACCATTGCAAAGCATTCAGCTTTAACTGCCAAAGGGCTTCTTGCCTTTCTAAAATGAGAGCCCAAGGCCTTCCCCTTGCATCTGGCGTAATTACTTCCGGTATCATATATTTAAACATATGGTCTGAGAATTCCATATTGTGTCTGGCCGGGGCATTTGTCTCCTTTTTATTCTTTATGTCTCTTATATGTTCATAGAGCCTATTCTTTAATTTTCTCTCCATTTTCCCTACATAAAAACCAGAGCATCTTGTGTGAAATGCGCAATAAACAACCTTCTCTGAATTGCATCTGCATTTTTTCTTCATTTTTATAGTGATATTATTTATATTAAATGTGCAGCCCTCTTCAATATAGGTGCAATAATTGCACATAGCACATGTTTTCATAGAACCATTCTGAGATTTTAATGGTACATGTTCTAACAAGTTTTCTTAATGTCCTGCCTTTTTTGTATACAATAACAGGGGCATCACCTACAATATTCCTGGTGTCTTTGTTCATAACAAGTACACTCCAATTCTTATATAAAATATCAGCAACATTTCTAGTGCAATTATTAAAAATTGTCACAAAGGCGCTAGCAAAAATTTTCTCCTCAGGTTCCTGTATATTTAGAATTTCTTCGAACTGTGAAGTAACATTATGTTGTAAGGATGTAGGGTTAACACTATAACTCGCCACATGGATGTCAGATTCTCCTTGATGTAACAACGGTTTATAAAACCCCTTTTCTCTTTTATTTACAACTTCCATCATGACCTCATTTATTAAGTTACAAGGATAACCTCTCTTTTTAAACATCTCTTTCAAGACATCACATTCATCTAGAAACCTTTCAAAACTGGAAACCATCCATGCAGCCCTCACGTACTGCCCTTTAATCACGGCCTTCTTTTGTTTGAAAGGATGAGAGCTGTTGAAATGTCGAAAATTATTTGAATATGTAGGTTTCCTATAGATTTCTGATTTAAATACTTTAAGTTCTTTATCTTTAATCAACCTTACATCAAGGCAGGCAATCTCATCTTTATTCACATTATGTGCAAATTTTAAAAAAGTAGTTGACTTGTTCAAATAATCAAGGAACTCAGGTATCATCTCACCTGGACCCTTCCAAAAAATAAAGATGTCATCCAGGAACCTCATATAGCTTGCACAGTGGGGAAAGAATGGTGATGAAGACAGAACCTTCTTTTCACATTGTAACATGACTATATTTGCATACGTCCCCCCACATGCTGAACCCATCAAAATGCCTTCAGTTTGCAGAAAATATTCTTTGTCAAAGAGGATACAATAATTGCACAGTACTATACTCAATAGGTGTTCAAAGGTATTAATAGTTACTTGTGGTACCCTCTTTTCCAATAGGTACTCAAAAAACCATTCAAGGGCAATACTGTGAGGTATGACCGTGTAAAGATCTTTAACATCAATGGTAAAGAAATAACCACTTTTGTTATAGCCTAGTATATTCATCCTCTTTAAAAAAATTCCATGAATCTTTGCATAAGTTAATTTCTTCTACTAGATATCCCTTAAGTCTGATATCTAGGAATTTCGCTATGGGTTGGGTTATTGACCCACGAGCATCTACAATGGGTCTCATGGGGGGGTCCTCTAGACTCTTATGCAGTTTAGGCAAACCAAACAAATGGGCTACTTCTGGGTGTGAAACTGTCATGAATTTCAATTCATCTATAGAAATACTTCTTTCTATAAATAAACCATTTATTTCATTTTTTATTTTTCTTAAAGCGCCATTAAATTCATTTAATGAAACTTGTTTATATGAGCTACTTTCTAATATACTTCTCATCTTTGTTTTGTAAAGTTCCATATTCATAATAACTATCCCACCCCCTTATCTGGTTTCAAAACTCTGTCTCATTATTTTGTACTGATTTTAATAGTTCAACTTCATCTCTAGATAAATTATGGGGTGAATGTTTGGGATGATAATTACCTAAACTATGGAGGTCAATCTCACAGAGGCTCTCAAATAACTGCAGAGATGAATGTAAAGGTGGATTATATTTACTGGACACATATAGGGGTTTTTGTGTATATTCAACATTATGGAAAATCATATTTAAGTTCAACTTCCTGACTTAAGGTTTCAGGTCTACAATTGTTTTGCTTACATTTAATGTTTGTTCAGTTACAAATGAAAGACCTCTTGAAAAAATATCACACAAGTGCTGATTCACCATAACATCAGAATAGTTGAACACTTTGAAATCTTTAGTAACATTTTCAAGAATCATGGGGAAGGGCCTGGATGTTATTTCCAGGCTTGAGTCTTCCCCCTGTAATTCCTTCTCATGTTCTCCCTTTGATGATTGTAGTTGCCTCTCCCTCCCCAGTTCAATCGGGGGCTTCCTGTAGAGTTTGACCCTGGTTATTCCTGGATTTCAGATGTTCTAACTGCGTTAATATAGGGAATTCGTCTTGTTGCTCTAAAAAAAAAATGGTGATTATTTTCAACTAATACAGGATTATTCCTAATCCTCCATTCTTGGGACATGGGGAGTGGGGGATAAGCAGAGTTATTTCCATAATCAACCCTGTCTCTATCATTTTTTTTCAACTTCTGAGTTTTTATAACCTTCAACTGATATTCAATACTCTTAAAAATGCAATTGTATTCATATAAGTTCTCTACGTGTAGTGTGTCCCTAGTAATAGTTCTATCCAGGTCCTCTGCCTCTTTGCTTAACATAACAATGTCAGCCTGATTATGCTTGATCACCATTTCCATATATTCGAAGCCATAGCAATCAAACATACACAAAAGTTCTTTATGAAATGGCGAGCTACAGACCAAACCTGTAGGGAAACGCCACATCTGGAGTGATTTTGGTACAATTTTTAAACGTACACATTCCTTAAAGTACATGTTGTCCATTTGTAATTTCTTGATTTTCAATAACAAAGAATCTAATTTTTGTAAATTATTAACATAATTATCACTTACAAGTCTTGTTTCATTACAGTCAGACAGGATAGGGTGTATCCAAAGCCATTCATTCATATTCACGGCTTCGCTCCTTGATGTAGAGCTGCTAATACATCCACATCACGATCACTGTTACTATTTCAGTTGCTACTGCCATAAGCCACTATTTGTTCAGGTATAATTGTTGGACTAGAATCCAAACTGATATCATGCTCAAATATAAGCCGTTGCGCTCCATTACTTGCTTGAGACCTGGGGCGTGTACTTCCTGTTCAAACAGGAAGCAAAGTGAGTGTTCAAATCTAAATGCTTACATTCTAAAGCATCTAGTTGTTTAGTTGGAGTACCAAGTGTGCTATTCAGCTTGACCAAAGTTTGGCTAAAAATCAGCAGTGATTCTCCCTCCTCAGTGCCGGAAGCCATCAAACTAGCTAACAGAGAGCACCAAAAAAACACAGTAAAAGCAGAAGCAGGCACAAAATGGAGCTGAGAAATCACTGTGAAAAATAAAAAAACACAGTAGGTTATCCACGAAGAGTATTTATTAGAAAACTGATCCACAAAGCTTTCATCCCTGCACAACCAGTAACATCATCAAAATAAAACAATTTCCTCTATGAATCAAATTTAAATAGTATAAATGGTAAAAAAAACAACAAAGACAAGGGTTCACTCCAAAACCACAATTTCATACAGATAAAGTAAGTGCTTTCGAACACTGTCAATGCGTGAACTTCTTCAAGCATTGGCAGTGTTCGAAAGTGCTTACTTTATCTGTATACAATTGTGGTTTTGGAGTGAACCCTTGCATTTGTTGTTTTTTAGTTTGTTTTTGATTTTTGAGTTTACATAGTATAAATGGTCACAAGGTCATAAAAACATGCCCACCCTTTCCCCTTTTTTTTACATATTTAATTAATAGTCACCTCATGAAAGGGTCTATAAAAAGAGTATAAACATATTAAACATAAACATATAAGCAGTTAAAATACACTGATTATATAAAATCATTTAAAATCATTTCTCTAATGCTTTTAATTTTAGGAAACATGCAAGTGAAAATGAATCATTAAGACCTGACAATTGCAAAGCATTCAGCTTTAACTGCCAAAGGGCTTCTTGCCTTTCTAAAATGAGAGCCCAAGGCCCTCCCCTTGCATCTGACGTAATTACTTCCAGTATCATATATTTAAACATATGGTCTGAGAATTCCATATTGTGTCTGGCTGGGGCATTTGTCTCCTTTTTATTCTTTATGTCTCTTATATGTTCATAGAGCCTATTCTTTAATTTTCTCTCCATTTCCCTACATAAAGACCAGAGCATTTTGTGTGAAATATGCAATAAACAACCTTCTCTGAATTGCATGTGCATTTTTTTATATTAAATGTGCAGCCCTCTTCAATATAGGTACAATAATTGCACATAGCACATTTTTCATAGATCCATTCTTAGATTTTAATGGTACATGTTCTATCTATACACAACATGGCTTCCATCTTTCCCATAGTACTAGCACTGCCCTTCTAACCTATATAGATACTGTCAATAAAGCTATAAATAATGGCAAACTAGTCTCTTACTTATTTCTAGACCTGTCTAAAGCCTTTGACATGATTTGTCACAGTAAACTTTTACTTAAAAATATCCTCACTAGGTCTCTCTCAGTCCATCTTTCTGTGGTTCAAAAACTAGCTATCCAATATGTATTAGTTAGTAAAATGTAACTCCATGCTCTCTCCTTATCTCCCATTCACCACTGGTGTACCACAAGGCTCTAGCCTTGGTCCCCTCATCTTTAACATTTTCACCAATACCCTCTATCCATCCACACCACAAGCTACTCTAAGCAATATGCAGATAAGTTCACCCTCATTTGCACATCTGACAACATGGTACATCTCCAAAAAATTACTCAGGAAGCTTTAACAGCCACTGAAACTTGGCTTCATAACTCACAACTCCTGCTCCACCCCAAAACAGACCAAAATACTACTTTTTCCCCCAAATCCCTGTCTCATGAAAAAAATAAAACTTATAGGTTCATAGCTTCATAGGTTCATAGGTGTTTACTATTTATTTATTTATTTATTTACCATTTGTTTACCAGGATGGTCCTGCTGGATAGCTAGTGTCCATTTTCAGTGGTGTCCTGAGTAGAAAAGCTCCATTAAAATGATCACATAATATGAGTAATATATATAATGTCCATCAAGTTACAGCTGTAGGAGGTTAACATACTGATATTACAGAGATAAGTACAAATACTAAGTATGGAAAGGTTAGCATGCTAATAATATAGAGCTACATCATGTCTTTATAGACAAATAAAAATTTTAGTATGTTATAGGCATGCAAACTATATTACAGTATATACAAAGAATATGGGTATAATACAGTACCATGTGTTTGAGTAAAGCAAGGGGGGGTGCCCTCTTTCAGTTGGATGGGAGCTCAGGGAGGTCATTTGCAGGCACATAAATGGTTGGTATATAGGTAGGCTTCTAATTGTGTTTTGAATGTGGTTTCACATTTTTGTAGCATGAGGTCAGGAGGCAGAGTATTCCAGATTTTTCCAACTTCGTTAGTAAAGGCCAGATTTTTCCAACTTCGTTAGTAAAGAGAGATTCACCAGAGCTATTTTTACAATGGAAATTTTCTATTAGAGCTTTGTACCAAGATTAAAACTGCCTATTAGTATTGTAGAAGGTTATGATGCTGAACAGGGCAGGAGTTTTTTAGGATAGTATAGGATGTGATGTGCTAGACTGAGTTGGTGGTATTGTAGTAAATTTGGGAATTCTAACTAGTGCAGTTTATTTAGGGATTGGCAGTAGTGGGAGCATGGTCTGGCATTGGCACCGAATATGGGGATTTTGTTATGGCAGGTTGAGAGTTATTAAGGTGGTTTTATTTAAATTTGTCAGTACCAGATATGCATATAGTATAGTATCTAGCAGATGAGTTCTGGTTACGGCGATTTTAGCTTTAGAAGTTAGCTATCATTTACATCGATAGCTGGTACCTAGTTTTTTGTGTCCTTTGGAGACAGTGAGGGATATTTGTTTGCTGTACTTTAGTTGCTGGTCACTGCTGAATCCCAATAGCTTAGCTTCTGGGATTGGATTGATAAGAGTCTTGTTAAGTGACGATATGGAGATGGTAGTGTCTTGGGTTTTTGTAGGGTGGAACAGCATATGTTGTGTTTTCTTTGGGTTTAATATTAACTGGGAATTGTTTAGCCAATATTCTATTTCAGTGAAGGATTGTTGGTTTTTGGTTGGAGAAGTTGCATGCTGGGTGCAAAGGAGATCAGAGTAGTATCATCATATTGGACTAGTTTGGCACGTGTAGTAGTAGAATGGAGTTGATTTGTAAAGCGGTTGAACAGGAGGAAGCCGAGGATGGATCCTTTGGGGACACCAACTGAGAGTGGGAGGGGAGTACGGAGTCAAGCCATTTGATTGATTGAAAGCGGTTGTCTAGATAGCTTTTAAACCATCGTAGGATGGGGCTGTTAAGGTTGAGATCTGAGAGGCAGGTTAGGAGTTTATTGTGGGAAACTGTATTGAAAGCTTTGGGTAAGTCTAGAAAGGTGGCAGAGATAAGATTACCTTGGTTCCTATATGTGTTTATGATATCGGTGATGTTGATTAGGGCTGTGATGGTGCTATGGGATGGGCAGAAGCCATGTTGTGAGTTGGATAGAAGGCTGTTATAGGTTCATAGGTTCATAGGTTGGTACTAGGCTATCGGCCCAAGGGCCTATACAAACCTAGCCATAACAATTCCCTGGATATTTCTTCCCACATTATTTACTTCCCTGGACCCCTGTCTAGCAGGGTGACTGACATGATCCCCGGGGTGAATTTCCTATCTCCCATCCAGTCATCAAGGTTCCTTTTGAGGAGGGCCAAGGAAGCGCTCTGCTTGACATGTATGGGCAGTCTATTCCAGAGTATGGGGAGTATCTTGGTCAGGAACCTATCCCTCCAGCATGTTTTGTTCATTGTGATGACAAGGTTTAGATCCCTGGAGCATTTGGCTCTGAGGGATTGGGATTTCTTTAAGTGGAGCATGTCCAACAGCTCGGGGTTTGACATAGCCTTGTATGTTAACCAGAGATCGCCTCTGAGTAGATGATATGCCACAGAGTATAGCTGGAGTTTTTTTAGATGGTCAGTATAGGGCATCTGCTTTAGGCCTGTGATTCTTTTAGTGAGGTATTTCTGGTGGGTGAGGAGTTGTTGATTGCATCTTTCTAGGATTTTGGAGGGTGGTGAGAGGATGGCGATGGGTCGGTAGTTGGAGAGATCAGTGGATAATCCGCCTTTGTGGAGGGGGGTAATTAAAGAGGTTTTCCACAAGTTTAGGATGGTTTCTTCAGTGATAGATCTATTTATTAGTAGTGTGATGGGGTAGGCTATGGCTCTAGATACTAGTTGGAGGTATTCTGCAGGAAGATTGTCGGCAGCAAGGGTGGTTGGTTTAAATTTTGCTAAGTGCTTTTGGATGGGATATGTTGGTACCAGTTTAAGTGAGAAGTGGGTAGGGCTAGTCTGGTGTTTAGGAGGTTGGCAGAGTTTATTAGGGTTTGTATTGTTTAGTAGTTTGAGTATAGAAGAAGTAAAGTTGTCACTGAAGCTAGAGGCTATGTGTGTGTTTGAACTGTCTATATTAGGTGGGGGAGTTGTTGTTTTACTGGTTTTGAGGATGCTGTTCACAGAAGCCCAGAATTTGTGAGGGTTGTTACTATGCCTCCTTTGTAGAGAAGTATAGTGATTCTGCTTGTCAGTCTTAACCTGTTTCTTAACTTTGTTTCTAAGTTTGAGGTATGCTTGCCTAGTTGTGAGTGTTTTGTGTTGGCACCAGGCTATCCAAGCCTTATTCCTTTCTTTTAGTAAAGCCTTCATGGTACTTTGTAGCCATGGGGCAGGGCTGCTGCCTATTCTAATTGTTTTGATTGAGGCTAGCGGATTTAGGATGTCTAGAAATGTGGAACTGAAATATTCTACTGCATTGTCAAGTGGGAGAGTTTTTATGGGAGACCAGCTGCAGGATTCTAAGGCTGTTGGGAAATGGTCTGTGGGGAAGTTTTTACTGGCATGGGTTTGTAGTAGGGAGGGGGAGTTATCTGATTTCAGTTTATGCCTGAGGATGAAAGAGGGATTGTGGTCACTCAAGTTAGGCAGTGTTCTACAATGAAGGGCAGTGTTGCGCTGATTAGAGAGGATCCGGTCTAGTATGGATTCCCTTTTTGAGGACTTATCAATGCGTGTGGGTGATTGAATGAGTTAGGTGAAGGTATATAGGTTTCTGTGATTGTGGGTGTTGGGGAGTGGATAGCATTCCAGTCGATATTAACATCACCTAGGACTATGGTTTCTTGGGGGAGGGTGTGGGAGGCCCAGTGGAGTATTGATTCCAATGTGATTCGGTTGTCACCTGGGGGCATACAGATCCTGAGTATATTTAGGTGTTTGTGCTGGTTTAAGAGGAGCTTGGCACATAGAGTTTCTATGTTTTTGGAGTTAGGTGGTTCTTGTTGGAGTAGCTGAAGTTTTAAGTTGATTTTATAAACTAGGGCTATACCGCCACCTTTTTGTGGAGTCTGTCTGCTCTTAAAATGTTATATCTGGGAGGGGTTATGGTGCTATCCTTGATATGTGTTTTTTAGCCATGTTTCAGTTATGAGTATTATGTCGGGGTTGTATAGGGTGATGGCTGAGTGAAACTCTTCTATTTTGTTCATAATACTGTGAATGTTTAAATTGAGTATTAGAAGGTTGGTGGGTTTGGGCTTAAGTGGTATTTGGGAGTTCAGTCTGTTGTTTGTAATTGTTGTTGGGCTGAGATTGGGGTGAATATCTCCTCCTAATAGTAGGTGGACTGTTGTGATGGTAATAGTTCTAAGATATAACATCATTTGGTTGTGGAATCTTGAGGCATGGTAGTTTTTTGGAATGTGGAGTATACTGGATTGGGAAGGTGATTTGGAAGATGTTTTGGCTGCAACTGAATGGGGCTGTGATTGCTGGTTTGCAGGGGATTGAAGTGGAAGGGGTAGGGTGGGGGATTTTGACTAATGTTATGTGATGGGTGAGTGGAGGTATGAGGTGATAATGGTTATTGTAGAGAGGCATATGAGTAAGGACAGTAGTTGCAATGGTGTAATGTATGAGTGGGAGTGAGGTATGTATTGTCATATATACATATTAGCAGTGGAGTGGGTTTTTAGCTTGGTGGGGTGTGCCTGTGTGAAGAGATTGGGTAGTTCGATATTGTGTGCACTGTTAGAGTTGTGAGAGGTGGGTGAAGGAGTGGGTGTGGAATGGAGGAAGGAGTTTGTGTATTGTGTTTTTTGAATGTGGGCTGGAATGTATGTCAGAGTGAGGAAAAGTTGTGCGTGTGTGTGTGTGTGTGTGTGTGTGTGTGTGTGTGGTAGTGACTACTGGGTGAGGTTGAGAGTTCAGCTGATATTCAGAGGAGAATAAATGTCTGAGTAGTGGGGGTGGGTGGGAATTGGGGCAAGGGTAGGGGAGCGGAGTGAGCCCCAAGCGTTAGTGAGGGGCGAAAGGAGTGGGAATGCACCAGCAGTGCAGATAAATGGACTCAGAAAAAACAATCAGTGTGTTGGGCCAGAGGCTGTGTGAGGTGTTGTGAGAGCAATCAAAGTGCTTGTAGTGACTACTGTAGATGGAGCTTGCCTGTATAGGAAGGTTTGAGTGGGAGGAAGGTCTGTTAGCTTTTGTCAGAGTGGAGGTGGGGGAGTCAGGGAGAGACTGTGTTGGAGGATGAATGAGAACCAAAGGGGGGCCCAGACTGTTTGCAGTAATATGCCTAGCGGGGGGGGGGCAGGTTGTTTGGGGCTCACAGGCTTAGGGGCTTAAGTCTTAAACAAATGTAGTGAATTATGGACTAGTAACAAACACTTTCCACTGCCAACCCAGTTGCTGTGCTCACAGAAACATAAATAGATAATAACCTTGAGTGATTCCTATTAATTTGGGAGCCTGGGTAGTTTTCTGACTCTTTTTGGAGTTAGGTAGATGGTGCCGTTGGTCCAGTCTTTGTGGGTGAGCACTGGGTTGCTTAGCTTGATGTAGGGTGAGCTCTAATGGAGAAAACAACAACAGAAAAAAGAAAAAGTAAGTAAAAGTAAGTTAGGCAGTGTGAGGCTTTTTAGAGACTATCTGTAATGTTTTTTATAGCTAGGGAACTAAGATAGGGTTATTTGCAGCCCGAAGTCAATGATCTATCAGTCCTCAGGGTGGTTATAGACTATAGGTATTTAAAACATTACAGGGTTATTTGTTTTCTTTAATGCTTTATGTTTTATGTTCAGTTACTTTTTTTAACAATACTATGTATAACCGCCAGTTGGCATGGTTGAGGAGTGCAGTATAATACAGCTGGACTGAAAAAAAAAATATATATATATATATATATATATATATATATATATATATATATATATATATATATGTGTATATAATATATAAAATAGGAGACAAATCATGGTTATTGCCACAGTTTATGACTGCCTTTGTTTTAGATGCACTGTGTTAGATTTCCGCTTTACCAGCCTAAGTCTCTGACAGGGTAGTATGTACTAACAGCCTAATTATGGCTTTATATAATATGGAAAACCCTGTCAAATAGAGGCCATATTAATGGATATTGGGATGGGAAATACTGAATGAGGTCACAGAAGGGTGTGATTCATTAGCTGGCTAGGTTACGTTGTGTGATCTGGAAGGCAGTTGGTCATAAGTAACAAAAAGGCATTCTTAAGCTGCAGGGACTTCACTTTTAATAAACTGGTCTACTGTATAACACCCTTTCCTAGCTGCTGAACTGATAACGTTAAATCAGATCATCTACATTACACTTCTGCCTATCAGCTAAATGGTAGTTTTACAGCAGTCATTGCAATGTGACACAGGAAACTCTGCCAAACCAGTTCTACTTATTCTACTAAGCCTTCTAGCACCTGAGAGACTTTGAACTAATTTCTCCAAACAATGAAGCAAAACTTTCAATGGTGAACTGCAGTTACTACAATATATTTGTTACATCAGTCTGGGAAGTAGCTACATGAACTGTATTAAGAACATGACTGGCATCTGTTGAGTAAGGTGATCATTTAGCTGTAAGAAGCTTTAGTTCAACAGCTGTGGCATGCGTTACACTGGTGCAGTATCGCTGGCATTCATTAAATCAATCGTAAGCAGTAGTTACAATAACTGACATAAAAACGGCCAGCATCTGTTGCATAAGGTGATCGTTAAGCTATAGTAGGCCTTAGTTCAACATTAGTAGCATGTGATTTTAACCAGAGCACTGTCGCTAACATTAATTACATCAGTCAATCATATTGGATAATACAAGCAATGAAATAACTATGAGTACAGTCTGTGCAATATGTTTAAATTCAGCAAACAATTAAAAATAAGCAGATAATATGGCGATTTCTGAACTTACAGGCAGGAACACACACGTGGTGAATTGGCAGGGTAGGGAAAGTGTTTATGACTTGGCTCCCTTTTACTAGGGCTTTTGAAACCTCATGTAGGTCACGTTGAATGGAGGGAGGTTAGAAAAGTTTCCAGGTGGTCGCAGGTATGACATGTACTGGCAGTGCAGATAAATGGTCTCAGAAATACAATCAGTGTGTTGGGCCAGAGGCTGTCTGAGGTGTTGTGAGAGCAGTTGAGGTGCTTGTAGTGACTGCTGTAGATGGAGCTCGCCTGTAGAGGAAGGTTTGAGTGGGAGGAAGGTCTGTTAGTTTTTGTCAGAATGGAGGTGGGGGGGGTCAGTGAGAGACTGTGCTGGAGGATGGATGAGGACCAAGGAGGGGGCCAGAGTGTTTGCAGTAGTATGCCTAGCAAGGGGGGGGGGCAGGTTGTTTGGGGCTCACAGGCTTAGGGGGTTTAGTTTTAAACAAATGTAGTGAATTATGGGCTAGTAACAAACACACTGCCAACCCAGTTGCTATGCTCATAAGAACATAAATAGATAATAACCTTGTGGGGTGACTATTAACTTGGGAGCCTGGGTAGTTGTCTGACTCTTTTTGGTGTTAGGCAGATAGTGCCCATTGGTCTGTTCTTTGTGGGAGAGTGCTGCGCTGCTTAGCTCGATGTAGAGTGTGCTCTTGAGTGGGTGACTATTAATTTGGGAGCCTGGGTAGTTTTCTGGTGCTTTTTGGAGTTAGGCAGATGGTGCCCCTTGGCCTGTTCTTTGTGAGACAGCACTGGGCTACTTAGCTTGATGTAGTGTGTGCTCTTGAGTGTTGACTATTAATTTGGGAACCTGGATAGTTTTCTGACTCTTTTTGGAGTTAGGCAGATGGTGCCCGTTGGTCCGTTCTTTGTGGGAGAGCTCTGGACTGCTTAGCTTGATGTCGGGTGCGCTAGGGAGGAACACACACATGGTGAGTCAGCAGGGCAGGGAAAGTCTTTCTGACTTGGCCAACTAGGCTAACAACCACAAGGCCCTTTTTAAGCCTAGCCATGCATCCCAAATATCTGATGAATTCTGATACCCTTGATAAGGGTCTCTTCTGGGGGTGTGGTTTTACTTCTTTGAGCTTTTAAATTCAGAGTTTAGAGGAGTTTTCATGGTCCTGAAGAAGTCTATGTTTAGACAAAAGCGCTTAACTGTGAATTACAGTGGTTTTACAAATAAAGGATTGTTTCTGTCCACAACAACTGTGAACTGGAATGGTTTCTACCATTGTTGGATTCATTTGCTGTGGTCTTTGGTTTCCTGGTCAGTTGTTTGTCTTTCAAGTGTCTCTCCTGATAATACAACCATTGAAGTCACTTCTCATGGCAAATTATTAGATCATTTTTATTTTTTCTGCATCTATGTTCTTGTCGGACCTTTTCTCCCTGGGCCTCCACTGAAAATGGGCTCTTTTAGGACCAGTGGACTTTCCCGGTAAACAAATGCAATAAATAAAAAAAATAAAATAATCTTACATTCAATCTGCATATACAAAATTGCATAATAAAACTCATCAAAAGCCAGGGATGTTTTATAGAGCCAAAACTTTTCTCAGCAATTCAACTAAAACTGCACTTGCTACTACTTATCTCCTTCTCACACTTCTTTATGATGCTCCCATCCTCACTAACCTCCGGGCTTCACAAAAATTAAAACTTGAGCAATGCTATAGCAAAGTTGCTAAATTTGCAAATACTCTTTTCAAAACCCAAAGCTGTATAGCACTAAGTACCCTAAATGCCCCATCAACTAGAAGATAATAGCTTCTTACCACCTATACAATTATCCAGCATCTATCTACTTGTTTAGCACTAAAAGAACATTCTACACAACAATGTTCCCAGCCAGTTAATGTGATAGAGTGACCAGAAACTCCTGCCTGTCTACAAACCTATCAAATCTGGAGATTCGTTGTACTCTTACAAGGTTACTAAGGCCTGGAATTCCTTACCTGTATCCATCAGGTCAATATCCTCACTCCCATTTTTCAAAACCACTCTGAAAGTCTTCCTGTTCTTGCTCAAAACCAAGATAAGCTATATCTCTAAATGTGAGCAAGTATCTTTTCATTTCTTATACTTCCTCACTCTCCTTTCTTCTCTTACATCCTTGCTTCTATCATATTCTCTTACCTGACTTCCATCCATAATGACATGCTCTACAAACTGTCTAAAAAAAGTTCTGTAAATATTAAATGAGTGTCTTATAACTTGTATTGATTCTTAACCAACATTTTTATATTATGTCGAATTTGTTATAATTATTTAAACTGCAGATATTTTTGTTTTATTTCTGACAATTATAAAAAATATTGTTCTTAAAATGTTTTGCAATAATTTGAAGCTTTTCTCCCTGGGCCTCTGCTGAAAATGGAGTTTTACCCAACTGGAGTTTTCCTGGTAATTAAATGTCAATAAATAAAAAATAAATAAATAAATACATAAATAAAAAATTTATTTGAAGATTGTAAAATTTTTGTTCTTAAAATGTTCTGAAGGACTTCCTAGCAAAAATCTGTTATTTATTGCTCAAAACCGGAATACACTATATCCCTAAATGGGAACAAGTACCTTTTCATTCCTTACCTCCTTACGCTCCCTTCTTCACTTACTTCCTTATTTCTATCAAATTCTATTCCGTAACTTTCTCTCTAAATATGTCATAAGCCTGTTTCTCCCTCACTTGTTTGTATTACTCTAACTTACCTTTAATTTCTCTACAAACTATGTAAAATTTCTCTAAATATTAAATGAATGTCATATAACTTGCATAGATTCTTAAGCAATGTTTTTATATTATGTCTAATTTGTTATAATTATTTAAACTGCAGTTGTTTTTGTTTTATTTCTGAAAATTATAAAAAATATCGTTCTTAAAATGTTTTGTAATAATTTGAAGCTTTTCTCCCTGGGCCTCTGCTGAAAATGGACTTTTGCCCAGTTGGAGTTTTCCCAGTAATTAAATGTCAATAAATAAAATAAATAAATAAATACATAAATAAAAAATTTATTTTGAAGATTGTAAAATTTTTGTTCTTAAAATGTTCTGAAGGACTTCCTAGCAAAAACCTGTTATTTATTGCTCAAAACCGGAATACACTATATCCCTAAATGGGAACAAGTACCTTTTCATTCCTTACCTCCTTACGCTCCCTTCTTCACTTACTTCCTTATTTCTATCAAATTCTATTCCGTAACTTTCTCTCTAAATATGTCATAAGCCTGTTTCTCCCTCATTTCATATTGCAATTTTTGTTTGTATTACTCTAACTTACCTTTAATTTCTCTACAAACTATGTACAATTTCTCTAAATATTAAATGAATGTCATATAACTTGCATTGATTCTTAAGCAATGTTTTTATATTATGTCTAATTTGTTATAATTATTTAAACTGCAGATGTTTTTGTTTTATTTTTGAAGATTATAAAATTATCGTGCTTAAAATGTTTGGCAATAATTTGGAGCTTTTCTGCCCAGTCCTCCAATGAGAATGGGCTTCTACCCAGTCAAATGTACCTTGTAATCAAATGTTAATAACTAGCTAACTAACTAAATTGTTAGCCAAAGTTGAATGGGACGTGAATATTTTCCTTGCTTTTTTTTTCTTCTTAACATTTTGCATGAGAATTCTATTGGAGGTAATATTTTTCCTATCCACAAAAGCGTTACCTATTGTGAGGTTCATAGGTAGGTACTAGGCTATCTGCCCAAAGGCATTTATAAGCCTAATTGGAATGTGTTGGCTTTTGCCGCCCCCTTAGATTAGTTCCCTGTGCCTCTGTCCAGAAGAGCTACTGAAGTGATCCCCTGGGTAAACTTCCTGTTTCCCATCCAATAGTCAAGGTTTCTCTTGAAGAGTGTTAGTGAGGAGCTCTGCCTAATGTAGATTGGAATCTTGTTCCAGAGCATGGGAAGTCTCTGGGGCAGGAATCTATCCCTCCAGCACGTCCTATTTATTGTTGTGATGAGGTTTAGATCTCTAGAGTGTGTGGCTCATGGGGATATGGTTTTCTTTAGGTGGAGCATGTCCATCAATTCTGGGTTGGACATGGCCTTATATGTCAGGCAGACATCACCTCTGAGTAGGTGGTATGCAACCGAGTACAGCTGAAGTTTCTTCAGTTGAGCTGCATAGGACATCTGTTTGAGGCCAGTGATCCTCTTGGTGAGGTACTTCTGTGGTCTTTCCAGCTGTTGCAGGTATCTTGTAAGGTACATCCCAAATGGGGCATTGTACTCTATAATGGGTCTGATGAGTGATGCGTAGAGGGGCACAATGACCTCTTTTGATCAGGATGTAAACCCTTTTGTGATTAGGTGGGCCACATAGAAGGATTTTCTAACCACTTTGGTAATGTGATTATCAAAGGAGAGATTACTATCTACTTGGGTCCCCAGATTCCTTATTTTGTCTTCCATATTTAGGGGGCTACCACCTATGTGGTAGTTTGTGGTTACTTTGTTTTTTCCAAAGGGGATGACTATGCACTTTTTGGCATTTAGCTTGAGGCCATGGTTTTGACACCAGGTATCTGTCTCAGTGAGACCCTTTTGGAGGATGTCTGTGTCAGCTGGAAAGTCATTTATAGCCCCTAGTTTGCAGTTGTCTGTGAACTTGGTCAGCCATAGTCCTCCTGTGCTTGCCTGTATCTCAGAGAAGTATATGCCGAACAGGAGGGGTCATAGGACTGAGCCCTGGAGAAGCCACTTGTAACCAGTTTAGAGTCAGACCTAGCTCCCACAACTCTTACCATGTGGGTTCTGTCCGTGAGCCAGTTGGCAACCCATCTCATGACATAGGCGTTTATATTCAGGCTGGTGAGCTTGTCTATAATACCAGAATGGGGAATGGTGTTGAAGGCCTTTGCGTAGTCAAGGTAGGCTGTGTGGACCACCTTTCCCTCATCTATATCCCTGGTAACTGTCTCAAAGAAGTCCACCAGGTTTAGGAGGCATGATCTGCCCTTAACAAAACTAAACTGGGGAGGGTCCAGTGTTTGGAGGTTCCCAATGTCTCTGTTAATGAGATCCATGATGATGTGCTCCATAGCCTTGCAGACCAAGCTAGTCAGGCTTATAGGGTGATAGTTCCTGGGGTTTCCTGTGGCTCCACCTTTGTGGAGTGGAATAACCATTGCTGTGCACCACTCTATGGGCACATAGTGTGTGGAGAGGCTGAGTTTGAACAGTGTGTTTAGGTGAGGGGTTAGTTCATCTTTCTGCTCATGTAGGATGCAGCCTGGGACACCATCTGGTCCAATTGATGCTGGGTTTTTGGCTTTGGAGAGGAATGTTTTAACCTGAGTGTCTGTGATTTCAGGGGCACTACATTCTTCTGGTATGGTTATGGGCCCTTCTGGGGGTGAGAGGGGGGTGAAGTTTGCACTGAACCTGTCTGCCAGGACGTTGGCGATATCGGTTGGTTCAGTGTATTTTGTGCCATTCTGCATCAACTCCAAGCAGATCTGGGAATTGCCACTTAGATTCTTGACATAGCTAAAAATGCCTTGTGGATTTCTTTGGAGTCCTTGGCAATTTTTCTTTCGAAACTAGCCTTGGATGATTTTATGAGTGATCATAGTTTCTTGCTGATACTGATCAGGGATGTCTTCCCCTCTTGGGATTTTACTCTTTTCTGTACTAGTTTTCACCTTCTATTGTATAGCTTGTTTATGGCAGGGGTCCACCAGACTGGTTTCCTTTTCTTGGAGGAGTGAGTCTTGGTTTTGCTTGGGATAGCATGATCCATGCATTATTGTAGGTGCCCATAGAGTGCATTAGTAAAGGATTTTGCAGCTTGGGCAGCGTTATCCTTTAGCATGGGGGGTTTGAAACTTTCCACCTCGGTCTTAAGTAACGTGAAGTTTGCTTTTGAAAAGTTTTTCATGGTGATTTCTTTGACCAGGAGTGGGGACAGTATGTGGATATCCAGAGTGATTAGTTTATGGTCAGATCTAACCAGTGAGGGGTTGACCACTGGTGTGGAACACCGGTCACCCATGTTGGTGATGACCAGGTCCAATATGTTGTCACCTCTGGTGGGGGTGTTGACCAGTTGATCCAGGGTGTTTGAGTTTATAAATTCTAGGAAATATTGGGCAAGGGAGTTAGTACTTGAGTAGTTCTCCCAGTTAATGTTTGGGTAATTGAAATCACCCAATATCAGGGTGTTTGGTAGGACCTTTATGTTTCCCAGTGTTTCCAGAAATGTGGAATGGGGGTCCTGGGACATGGTGGGTGATCTGTAGCAAGCTACAATTTGAATTGCAGTTCTGCCCATTGTTAGTTGAATGTGGATGATCTCTGAAGCATCATGCTGTGCCACTAACCTGGAGGTGTGGGTATCCTTGATAAATATGGATATGCCCCTGCCTTTTGTATTTCAGTCCGGGTTTTGTGGCCAAAATGTATGGTATGAGTTGTAGTCTGGTAGTGCTGGTGTGCTCTCTGGAGCCTTAAACCAGGTTTCTGTTACTGCACATATATCGATTTTCTCCATACTGAGGAGTGCCTCGCGTGCGTGCATTTTGAGGTTTAGACTTTTGGCACTGAGTAGCATTGCCCTCAGTTTTTTGTTACTTGTGCTATTTATGGCAGTGTTTTTTTCTTTTGAGCCTTGACTAAAAAAGGCACTATGGGGGTGGCAAGAGACTTGGCCAGTATTTGAAAGCCTAAGGTTGACAAGTGCAAGCCATCTCTAGTGAAGCAGCATGGCTTGTCGAGCATGTCATCCCAGGCTGACAGACACTGGATCCCCTTTGAATGACACCAGAAGCTTAGCCAATTGTTGAAATTGATAATTTTTTCTTTATACCGTGGTATCATTCTTGGTGAGTGCAGGATGCTACTCAGGGTCAGGGTCTTACCAGCCTAGGCTACATTATCAGAGAGCCCTTCCATGTCGTTTTTCATGCAGTCCCAGGGAGGTATGGCTCAGGTCATTCACACCAACATGGACAATGACAGAGTCGTATTTGTACTTGTTCTGGAGTGACCTGAGTGCTTGTGTTATGTGGCAGATCCTGGCACCCGACAGGCAGCTAACAGTAACCTTCTCCTTGTTCAGCCTAGTGAGTGGGACGTCAGTGTGCCTGACTATAGAGTCACCTATTACTAGTGTGTTGGGTATGTTATTTTGCCTTAAGGAATGTGATTGCATGGCACCCAGGTTTTGTGAAGTATGTGTTTCATGGTTTGTGTTGGGGGGGTGGAGGTTGATTGGATGTCTGCTTTGGAGGTCTCTGTTGCCTTTGCAGATTTTTATTTAGAGCCTCCGAGTATGTTTTTGAGTATTTATGTGTGTTTTTGCCAGTGCTGGTTTCATAGGTCTATGTGAGACTGGTGGTGTGATGCAAGTGATTCCCTTCTCCTCTTGACTGTCTGGTCCAGTCTTGGGTTGAGAGAGCTTAGCCTCCAGTTAGGCTGTATAATTGCATCTCTCGCATGTATTAGTGTTTGATGGTAGGAGGAGAGGGTTGTCTGTGTACTTTAGGCAGTTGTAACATTGCCTCAAAATGCCCAGATTCACCAGTTGGACCATAGAGTACACCTGAAACTGCCCTTTGAACATGCCTGGATAGGTACAGTGAGCTGTTTTACTGATTGGCTGGTCGAATGGCGACACAGCACGAAGCATCAGTGACTATCCATGTGCAACTAACAGTGGGTAAAACTGCCTTCTAGTTTACAGCCTGCTACAGACCACCCTCCCAAACCCAGGAATCCCACTCGGCCTTCCTGAGAACACTGGAAAATATGAAGGTCTCTCCAAACACCATTATATTGGGTGACTTCAACTACCCAAACATAGACTGGGAGCATTACTCTAGCTCCAACACCCTAGCCCAAAGGTTCCTAGAATTTATAAACTCAAATGCTATGGAACAACTTGTTACCACTCCCACAAGAGGGGAAAACATACTGGACCTGATCATCACCAACATGTGGACTCTGTGCTCCAGACCAGAAGTGTATCCCTCACTGGTAAGATCAGACCATAAACTAATCTCCCTGGATATTCACATCCCGACCCCACCCCCTGCCCAGAAAACCACAGTGAAAAACTTCTCTAAAGCAAATTTCACACTCCTCAAAACCGAGGTGGAATCCTTCAAAGCCCCCGGGCCTGTGGAAAATACGGCTCAGACCGCAGAATCCTTTATAAACACACTCTATGAACACCTTCTGGAATGCATGGATCATGCAATCCCAAATAAAACCAAGACCCAATCCTCCAAAGGCAGACGTCCTGTCTGGTGGACCCCAGCCATAAACAAACTATACAATAGAAGGAGGAAGCTACTACATGATAGAGCAAAATCCCAAAAAGGGAAGGCATCTCTGATCAGTATTAGCAAAAAACTACGGGCACTCATAAAATCATCTAAGGCCAGCTTCGAGAGAAAAATTGCACAGGACACTAAGGATAATCACAAGGCTTTCTTTAGTTATGTTAGGAACCTGGGTGGGAATTCCCAGATATGCTCAGAATTAGTCCAAAATGACAAAAAATACACCGAACCCACAGACATTGCCAACATCGTAGCTGACAGGTTCAGTGCAAACTTCTCCCACCCTCCCCACCAAAAGGGCAAATATCTATCCCAGCAGAGTGCTGCCCCCCTGACATCTCAGATGCTCGGGTAAGAGCCGCCCTTTCCAAAGCAAAAAACACAGCATCAATGGGACCAGATGGTGTCTCGGGCAGCATCCTACATGGACTCCAAGAAGAGCTAAACCCAAACATAAAACTACTGTTCAATCTCAGCCTTACTACAGGATATGTACCCAAAGAGTGGCGTACAGCAACAGTGGTCCCTCTCCACAAAGGTGGTGCCTCAACGGATCCTGAAAACTATCGCCCCATAAGCCTGACTAGCTTGGTCTGCAAAGCTATGGAAAGGATCATCATGGACCTCATAAATAAAAATATTGGGGACCTACAGACACTGGATCCTACCCAGTTTGGCTTTATTAAGGGCAGCTCCTGCCTCTTAAACCTGGTCAATTTCGTTGAAACAGTCACCAAGGCCATTGATGAGGGGAAGGTGGTCCACACAGCCTAGCTGGACCTCGCAAAAGCCTTCGATACAATACCCCACTCAGGCATTATAGATAAGCTCACCAGCTTAAATATAAAACCCTATGTCACTAGATGGGTTGCAAACTGGCTCAAGGACAGAACCCACATGGTTAGAATTGCTGGAGCCATGTCAGACTCCAAACCAGTTACAAGTGGCATCCCACAAGGCTCAGTCCTGGGACCTCTCTTGTTCGGTATATATTACTCAGAGGTACAGGCCAACATGGAAGGACTGTGGCTGACCAAGTTCGCAGATGACTGCAAACTGGGCACCATAATCGACTCTCCAGCCGACACAAGCATCCTCCAAAAGGGCCTCATAGAAACAGACAACTGGTGCCAGAGCCATAGCCTCAAGCTAAACACCAAAAAGTGTATAGTCATCCCTTTTGGCAAAAACAAAGTGCCCACAAATTACCACATAGGTGGTAATCCATTAAGTACAGAAGAAGTAATTAGGGACCTGGGGACCCAAGTTGATAGCAATCTCTCATTTGACAACCACGTGGCCAAAGTGGTTAGAAAAACATTTTATATAGCCCACCTAATCATGAAGGGATTCACATCTAGATCAGGGGAGGTCATCATGCCTCTTTACTCATCCCTCATCAGGCCCATAATTGAGTACAATGCCCCTTTTGGGATGTACCTTACCAGACACCTGCAGCAACTGGAAAGACCCCAGAAGTACCTCACCAAGAGGATCAAATGGCTCAAACAGATGCCATATGCTGCCCGGTTAAAGAAACTCCAGCTCTACTCAGTGGCATACCGCCTGCTCAGAGGCGATCTGTGCCTGATGTATAAAGCCATGTCCAACCCTGAATTAATGGACATGCTGCACCTCAGAAAATCCAAATCCCATCGAGCTACGTGCTCGAGAGACTTGAACCTCAGCACTGAAATAAATAGGACATGCTGGAGGGACAGATTCATAACCCAGAGGCTCCCTTCACTCTGGAATAAAATCCCAGTCCAGGTTAGGCAGAGTCCCTCATTGGCTCTCTTCAAGAGGAATCTTGATGAGTGGATGGGAGATCGTAGGTTTACCCTGGGTATCACTTCTGTGTCACTGTTAGACAGAGGCACAGTATACTAACATCGAAAAAGGGCATAGCAAAATTAATTTAAAATGGGTGGCGAAATCCAAACACACTCTGGCTAGGCTTATAAATGCCCTAGGGCAGATAGCCTAGCATGAACCTATGAACCTATGAATAGAGAGCCTTTTCCTTCTCTACAGTATAGGAGGGGGGTCTAGCGCTAAGGTTTTTTAGTGCCTGCTATGAGTTTTGAGCAAGTGCCAGGCTGAGAAGTAAATGGTTTTAGTGCTTAAGTTGAAAGTTTGTCTAGTTCCAAGGGAAAAATTGAAGAGTACACTTTGTGGAGCCAGAAATAGTTACACCCTAGCTAACCGGTGTTGCCCGGTGTGCAAAACCGTGCTAATGCGGGTTTTATAGCAGGGAAATGAAAGAGATAGAAATTAGCCCCAAATGCCCAGCAAACTACTTATTTCTGGGTTGAAACCACTCCTCTAGGGACAGATAGGCTGCTCAAAGCTCCCCTCTCTCACAGGTGAACAGAGAAACTTCCATCTATCCAAGTAAGGTATAGGCAAACACAGAAACTTGTAACACAGCCCTGAATTCAGCACTAACCTGAAAAATGGACTATACTATCTTAGAAACGTGGGAAAACAAGTATATATATATATATATTTTTTTTGATGTTTTTTTTTCAGAAGATCAAGCAGATACAATCAAAAAATGCTTTAAATGCATAGAAATATCACATTTGAGTGTGCAGCCTTCAACAGATAAACAGGTAATTTAAACACAAAAATGACTTTCTTAAAGTGCAGGCAGTAAAATAAGTACAATATGTAGCTGAAAGAAACTTAAATCCCAGAAATTCTAAAGAATTGGCATTTTTTCGGATTTAGCTAAAGGCAGCAAGAAAATGCAGACAAATGATACTTAATCACTCCAAAGTCTCTCTTTTGTCTCTCTGCTGCTGTAGAACTCTGCAGGGGAACAGGCAGGAGCTTGCTTAGCTGTATACAAGCATATAAACCTTGCAAATGCGGGTTTTATAGCAGGGAAATGAAAGAGATAGAAATTAGCCCAAAATGGCCAATAAACTACTAATTTCTGGCTGAAACCACTCCTCCAGGGACAGACAGGCTGCTCAAAGCTCCCTCTCTCACTGGTGAACAGAGAAACTTCCTTCTATCCAAGTAAGATATGGGCAAACACAGAAACTTGTAACACAGCCCTGAATTCAGCACTAACTTGAAAACTGGACTATACTAGCTTAGAAAGGCAGGAAAACAAGTATATTGTTTTTTTTTTTGTTTGTCTTTTTTTTCAGAAAATAAAGCAGATACAATCAAAAAATGCTTTAAATGCACAGAAATGGCTATCACACTTGAGTGTATAGCCTACAATAGTTAAACAAGTGATTTAAATACAAAAACAACTTTGTTAAAGTGCAGGCAGTAAAATAAGTACAATATGTAACTGAAACAAGCTTATTAAATTACAGAAACTCTAAAGAATCGGCGTTTTAGGTGACATTAGCTAAAGGCAGCAAGAAAATGCAGAAAAATTATACTTAATCACTCCAAAGTCTCTCTTTTGTCTCTCTGCTACTGTAGAACTATGCAGGGCACCAGGCAGAAACTTGCTGAGCTGTATACAAGAACAAAAACCTTGCAAATGTGGGTTTTATAGCAGAGAAATGAAAGCGATAGAAATTAGCCCAAAATGGCCAATAAACTACTAATTTCTGGGTTGAAACCACTCCTCCAGGGACAGATAGGCTGCTCAATGCTCCCCTCTCTCACAGGTGAACAGAGAAACTTCCATCTATTCAAGTAAGGTACGGGCAAACACAGAAACTTGTAACACAGCCCTGAATTCAGCACTAACTTGAAAACTGGACTATACTAGCTTAGAAAGGTGGGAAAACAAGGTAGCAATTTATCACGTTGTCTTTGTAGTCATAAAACTTAGTCCATCTCTCCTGCATTGACAAATTTTCCAATCTACACTCCCAGTTCCATGATTGTATTTCAGGTTTTATTGCTTCAAAATCAGAACGATATAACTTCCTAACAGTCCCTTCCCCTTTTCACTGGGAGAACTATTAGAAGCAGCCTCAAATATCACATGAAGGCTATCAGACCTTCCCAAACTGAATGATCCTGTCACTGAAGTATTGTCTAACAGCTGTAAAAGGCAGAGTAGTGTTTTAGAATGAATTCTACATCAAGGCATTGAGTGAAACTTTCAAGTGTTTGATTAGGGACTTTTAGATGTGTCCAAAGAAGTTGGATACAAATGCTGACTAGAATGCTATTTTGTACTGCAAAACTGATTTTTAAAAAGGTACATTCACTAATGTTTCTGTTGAATTCTGGTTACTGAAGATGCACACACCATGTATTTAAATGTGTAGGGAGTAAGGGGTTACTTTTGATCTTAGTTTTGTTTCAAGAAAAGTGCAGGAGTCATTATTAATTAGGTGATACAGTGTTGTAAGAGGGTATGTATCTCTGTCAGTGATTCAGAGATTATTGGCGATCTCAAGCAACTAACGGGGGGGGGGTGCTCTGAATAATGTATGAACTGCTCAAGTTTGTTTTGAGACTTTTGAAGTTTTTACTAGTGGAATTGTATTGTAATTTAGGCAAAAGCATATATTTTTATTGACTTTCTGCCATCTGATAAGGTAATTGATAAAAACATAGGTGTATCTGAGTTTGCTGGGAACATTGATGGTAAGAAAAACAAATGAGCATAATTATAACATTGTTAAGAAGAATCCTAATAACACCCTTACAAAACATGTCAAAATATGCAAGGAATATCAAAAATCTGAGTTTGAAATAACTGAATTAAAGGGAAAAGTCCCAGGGGTGGAGAATGGGAGAATCTTTTGGAATATGAATATTTGTTATGGTAGCTTAGATTAAAAACTAGAACACCACCAGAATTAATTAAAAGTATTTCTATGCAGCCTTTTCTTAAGCTAACAGCTGCTAAGTTATAATAAATAAGCAATTTGGATGGATTGTATAACTGCATTTTAATATTAAGTATTTTTTACAAGCTGAGGCTGCTAAATCGGAATATAGCATATTTAATTGGATTTTATATTCTTTTGAACATAGTGCGTACTTACCACAAGTAGTATTTAACTTCAGGTTATTTTTATTTAGGATTCCAAAATGACTTACAAAATATTAACCACAACAAAAATTTTTGTATTTATATTTGGATTTTTACATTCATATATGGATTTTTACTGGTATTAATTAATATTTATGTTTTACATCTTTAAATTGATGAGGTAGGAATATTATTTAAGGATGTGACCTTTTTAACCGAGTATTCTGATGAAGTATATGGTGAGGGACGAAAGCCCTTAATGTGTATGGTTTAAAGGAACTGTTTAACAATAATTCATTGCTCGTTTCCTGTTTTTCAGCACTCTGTTTAGATTATTGGATAACATTGACGGTAGTATTGTTGCTATGGTAGCTGAAGGAGAAATTTTGTTCAAGGCAAATGCCACATTATTTATAGTTTCAGTAGGAGAATGTTACTATTCCATGGCACACGTAATTCTTGAGATTTCTTTTTCTAGGGATTTGTGTGTGGCAAACAATATGGTGTTTGCTTTTCTTGGATTAACTATTAACTTCCTGGACAGAAACCTCGCTCAAAGCTAATTGCTGCTGGGGTTGTCATTCAAAGTTGTGGCTGCTTGAACCTCTGTGAATAGTAGGAGGATATAAACGCAGAAAATTATTTTGTGGTAAGAGAAATATGCAGGTAAGGAATTTATAAAGAATTTGATTACTATGAACACTAAAATCAACTCCTGGGTTACCCAGATATTAAAATGCCATATCCAGAGAAGGATTTGTTGATTATGTCTATCACTTGCCTGTTTTTGAGTCAGGTTTGTTAAACAGCTGGTAGTTGTACTTTCAAGTCCTGTGACTGAGAGTAAAGTAGAAGCAAATCATAAGCCACCAGTATGATAGGGTGGGGCAAAAGGACTAGCTGTCCTAGTACCAGTGGTTAGGGGGAATGATCAAAAGGTGTTAATGCAGAGTGAGTTCAAAACTGGCATTAATTTCTGAATTGAGGGGAATATAACCACTTCATAAATGAATGCTGATATTGTAGTTCCATTTGTGTCAGTGTATGCTAGTAAATATGGTAAGACACCAACTTACATTAGTAGAAAAGCTTGTTATGGCTTCAGCATGAAAGAACTGTTCTTTTTTATCATTAGCTTTCAGAAGGGCTTTCTTTTCTGCTCATCATCATGAAGGTCCCAGCCAAGACTACTCCCATAAGTTGTCAGGTAGAATAGTAGATAAGACTGTCATCCATTACATTCTAGAAAACTAGATGCAGTGTACTTCTGTAAAAGATGGTCTCACTAGCTGTCAAATATGTATAGGTTCATAGGTAAGTACTAGGATATCAGTCTGAAGACCATTAGAAGCATAGCCAGAAATATCTATTCAGATGTAACCTCTAGTCTCAAGGGAGGCAAGACAAGATAGCCCAGGGAAGAATTTGACGCTGCTGATCTAATTATCCAGGTTTACTCTGAAGGTGGTAAGGGTGCTAGTCTGCATGTCATGTAGTGGACATTTGTTCTAGAGCTAAGGGTAGACAGTTGTTCTAGAGCTAAGGGTAGACATTTGTTCTAGAGCTAAGGGATACACTGGGATATCAATCTATCACACCAATGTATCTTAGTTATCTGCTGATGAAGATTTAATTCCTGGAACAGAGTAGTTGACATGCCATTAGTCTGGCAAGATATTTGAGGGCATCTGTTTGAGGCCAGTGATCCTCTTGGTGAGGTACTTCTGTGGTCTTTCCAGCTGTTGCAGGTGTCTTGTAAGGTACATCCCAAATGGGGCGTTGTACTCTATGATGGGTCTGATGAGTGATGAATAGAGGGGCACAATGACCTCTTTTGATCTGGATGCGAACCCTTTTGTGATATGGTGGGCCACATAAATATGGTAAGGCACCACTTACATTAGTAGAAAAGCTTGCTACAGCTTCAGCATGAAAGAACTGTTCTTTTTTATCATTAGCTTTCAGAAGGGCTTTCTTTTCTGCTCATCATCATGAAGGTCCCAGCCAAGACTACTCCCATTAACACTTCGTTGGATCTGCTGGGCATATCTGAGGAAATTAGTTGAGCAAGATAAAAGGCTTTCAAACTACATGATGGTCAAATGTCATGCCATGGTCAAATGACAAGGAATTCTTAGCAAGAGTGCATAAATCCCTTATAACAGTTTCTGATATGAAGGGTGCATCACATATATGATTAGTTATTTTTTTCCCAAAATGAATTATGCTATATATTTTACATTTCATTTGAGACCATTGTCCTTGCGCCAATTGTTAACATGGTCTAACCCATGCTTGAGCAATTGTGAGTGAGTTAAAGAGAATGATAACACCCACTTTACAGTCATCTACAAACTTAGTTAACAGGTCAAGAGTGCTAGCCTGACAGACTGAGAAATAAATGTTAAATAGAAGAAGGTCCAAAATTAGACCCTGTGGTACACCACTGATGACCTTATTGCTTTCAGAAGTGTCGCATTCAGCTGTAACTACATGAGTTCTAAGAGACAACCATTTAACCATCTACCAACAATATAAGGATTTATATTAAGGTTTTTAAGTTTTTAAAAATGCCTGCATGGGGAATAGTATCAGAAGCCTTTCCAGTTCTTGGTATGCTGTATGCACTGCATAACCACTATCCACTGCTTCAGTTACTTTTTCAAAAGCATTAATGAGGTTAAAGAGGGAGGACCTTTCCTTGATAAGGCCAAATTGATGAAGGTGCAGGACTATGAGATTGTCAATGTCCAGGTTAATGAGGTCTGAGATAATGTGCCCATAGCTTTACATATGATGCTAGTGAGACAGATGGGCTTATAGTTAACAGGTCTCTGGTTGGGCCACCTTTTTGTAATGGTTTTTCAATACCTGTTTTCCAGGCTTCAGGATTGTAACCAGTGAAGATGCTTAGATTAAAGAAGATAGGTAGGGTTCAGAAAGGCCATATTTGGTACTGATAACAGCCAACTTGGTGTGTTTTTAGAGCCCATTGATGAAGTATTATTAGTTTCGTGAAAGAACTGAGCAAACTTGTTCCATAGTAATTAAATGGGGTGGCTGGGATTGTGGAACCTGTGGAATATATATAACGGTGGGTGCATAAAATTTGCACTAAAGTTATTAGCTAGGCTATTTATTTTAAATCAGAGAGAGTAAAATTACTGTGGGCAAGTTCCAGACATTGTTGGGTGTTAGATCTTAACTTCCTTACACAGTTAAAGAAAGGTTTATAGTAATTTTGGCTTTAAAGGTTATTTTAAGTTCATACTCAGCTTTAACCTTCCTAGTGGTTCCATTTCGCTTCTTGTTGATTTGCTTAGGTGTGCTCTTAACATATGTAGAATGAGACTCTTATAAGCATTAAGCAGTTTATTTTCTTGTTATATAATTTATTTATGCAGGTGTTCCACCACAGGAGATTATTTTTAAGTTTCTCATGATATTTGATGCAGATAGGGACTGCCTTATCAATGCCACTATTTATGCGGGAGGAGAAGTCAAAGGCATAGGTTGAAGCTTGAACATTGGAATCCTTCCAAGGATGATTACAGCAGAAGTTATTTATGCCATCAAGTAACTGAAGGAGGTTTTCTTTTGAGAAGTCTGTAAACACAGTGGTATTTAGAAGGGAAGGACAATCAGATTTAATGGAAAAGGTGACTAAATTATGTTTTAATTTAACAATGCATGATGATACATGTGGAGACATGCAACAAGCAGCCATATTTGTGAAAAATAGATCAAGGATATTCTTTATAAGAGTGAGAGTTCTAAACAGGTAAGTTGGATAAAAGAAAATCTTTGATTTGATCATTATATTTAGTATAAAATCATGTAGTATATTTTGTGGAAGTAGAATACCAGTACTTTATGATGTTTGGATGAAAATATTAGAATTATCATTCCTCTCTTTAGTTTGATTTCTCCTACCTTCCTCCTCACCATAATTATGCAGTTCTTGAATAAAAACTACTATGTGCACTTTTAAGATACATCCCAGTTTACTAATTATGACCAAAATCATTACAATTTAAATAATCCAGTCAAAAGAACTACTGCAGGATTCAATAAACCCTACATGGAGTCTATCCATGTACATGGTCACAGTCTGCTCTCTGCAACTTGCAATGCATGTTAATGTTGCAAAATATACCTAAGTGATGTGTTGCTATGCTCGCCAGCATGTTGGCAGCAAAACATCATAGAACAGCATGGATAATGAGTCAGTGTACAGGAGAGCACAAACATCTTGCCCCCATACCTCTCAACCCGTCCATCCCAAATGATTCTTACAAAACTACAAATTTTATGAAAAATAGCTCAAAAATACCTCCAAACCCCATATCTATATAGTTTGATTTTCCGGGTCTATATCATAACATCAAAGTTTTAAAACTTCGAATTTTCTAATATTGACCCGTTTTGAGCGAACGCTAAAAATAGCGAAGCTGCAGAACACCAAATTCTTTCCTAGGGAAATAAATTGGTTGGCTGGTTTTGTGGCTTCGCTATTTTCAGTGCTGTGGTGGAAAATTATGGGTCAGGTCCAGGTAAGTGTGCCATTGTGGTCGTTAGGGTTAGGGCACGGGTTACATGAGTTAGGGTTAGGGCGTGGGTTAGGTCAGTTAGGGTTAGGGGCGGGTTAAGGGAGTTAGGATTAGGGCGCGGGTTAGGTGAGTGTGCGATAGTGACGGACCTTAGGGTTAGGGTTTGAGTTAAGGTAAGTGGATAGATAGTAGTGTATGTACAGTTTAGTGTAGGGTTAGTTGTAGGATTATAAGTGCATGCGTGTGGATTGATTTTTTTAGGTGTGCTTGTGCTGTGTGTATGTGTTTCGGAATAGCAAATTTTTCCCATGGAAAAAATTTGCTGTTCTGAATGTTTGATATGTGGTTTAGATATTTTAGGTTCGATGAAATAGCGTTCGCTATTTTCATCTTATGATAGTGTGATATAAAAACGAATTTATATTATGTTTGCATTGTGTACCTCATATTTTGGCAATGCTTACATCTTTTGTGCAATGGGACCACCCATGTATTAGACTTGACCCAGACATCCAAAAATAGAAACCAGATACTTTCAAGTGTTATCACACAGCACTGTTGGGCATCATGCAAACTACCGAGAGAGGCTGCACTACTTGCATACCATCAAATTAACAATACATAGTAAAATACAGAGTGCAGGTAACAAATCCTTTGGTGACTTGTGTAGAGCGTTGAGCTGCAATGAAGATGGTCCTGGGTTCTAGTCCACGGTATGTAAACTTTTTTATAGTGTTGTGACATTGCACCTTTTACAAATAAAGTGTTAATGTAACCAAAAATGTGCAATAGCATTGGTTGTAAGTTATTTTCAGATATAGTTGAAAAAGGTGCACTCTGATTAGCATTGCGCAAACCAATGTACTTGTTTTACCATGTTTGCGTGATGATAAGCAGCATGTAGCTTCTTCAAATGTATCAAAATGTAGACTGTGCACACTCGTAGTAACCGCAATTGGTGGGAAACATGCTATTTATAGGTGAATAGGTGGGAAATGTACCATAGATATTTTGAGTTCGACATTGTACAGCAATGGCAGGCATTGGTGAGGGGGTGCATTCCAGAGAATACCATGGTGGTGTCGAGGAGTCCAAGGTCTTTATTGGTTTCCTGGTTGGGGATCATGGGCCCTGGCTGCTGTAAGTGAACTTCACCAGCTCCCAATATAAATCAGAAGTCTGGGATAGTTTCTCCAGGGTCCTTACCAGTGCAATTGATATCCCCTACACTGGGGAACAATGTCCTCCCCACTATGATGACCTGCACTGCAGGAAAAAGGATACCTTTGATCACTGGATCAGACAGTGTCAGACAGGACATACCCCAAAGATGTGTATGCATGCATTACATGTAGTATTTTTAAATATTCAAGCTGAATATGGTAGACATTGGAATTCTTAATGCTTTTTCTTTTTTGTTTTTTTCCACAACTGCAGAAGAGAGGGCCTCAAATGTGAGGTCCCATGCCAGGTGATTGGCCAGGATGGGAGAAGCACATGGTAAGTAAGCACAATTCTATAAAGTACTGTTATTGCAGCATTAACAGTGATAGATTAGTTACTGTATCATACAGTTGTATTAATTTGGAAATGCATGCCTGAACTGTAGAGGCATGTATGCATGCCTTACTCTGTAGCATAGCTTTCTTCTGAATACCCACATTTAAGATTCACTGTTTTTGTCTGTTCATTGTAGGATTCATGGTTGTCCAGCAACTAATTTATATTGAAGTTAATACTGAATGTGCATCATAATGTATGTTAACACAAATCCTGTGCAACTATACATACTTGTAACAGCAAAATTTGAAATATGTTCTCAATTATAGGTCATTGTGCACTCATTAATGTATGATATGTCAAGATATCCTGCTCTAAAAGGTGGAGAGGTATGGTCTACAAAAAACAACAGTTGTACATTCTCAGGTAATAGTGAACATGAGTCTATAAAGTGTAAAAGGAAATAGTGTTTGCATTATGTTGTATTCCAAAGGAAAGGTACAGTATTACAATATTCACTGTTTGTGGGGTCTAATACCACACTCCCAAATGTAAAGCTCAGCTGATTACAACATTGTTTTAGCCTGTCATCAACAAAAAGACACAGCATTGGAAAGTAATCACCATTATAGAATTTGATGGGCATACTTCTAGAGCTGTGTCATGAATGGACTGCTGTCAAGTGTAATCAATGTACATGTATTTCAAGTAATACAAAACGTTCTTAGCAGGTGGTATTGTTAACAGCAGAATGTAGCAGAATAGAATACCTTAATTGTAAAAAGCATTGTATATTATTTGTGAGGTTTCTAATGTTTCCCTTTTTTCTTCTCACCCCTCCCCTTCTTTTCTTTTATTTGTTAATGGAATTCTTATATTTATTAATTGTTTTATTATTATTGTATTATTTATATAATCAGTTTACTTATTATTACATTATTTGTTTTTACCTCTTCTTTTTGATTATTATGTATAATTTCATAATTCTTTGTTGTGAAATACATTTTATTTTTTTTTATTTTTTGTTTGGTTCATAATTATATTATTTGAAACTTTTTATACTGTTTTATAATTTTTTTATACATTTCATTTAATTTCTTTAATGTTTTATTTGCTTTTTGGTTTGAATGTTTTTATTTTATTACTACAGCATAGGACTGTCATATATATAGGAAGCCTACATATTCAAATGCATTCCTGCATTTTTCTAGCAGCCACCCCTTCTATCGGAAAAAAGCAGTAATGAAGTTAGTAAGTTAGTAAGAGCTGCTAGGATGGTTTCTTCTGAGGCAGATTTGTTTTAGCAGAATGTAATTTATTGAAGGGTATGTTTTTAAAAAGAGGGTACCCTGAATACTTATTCGATCAAATTTGGGTAGAAGTGTCCATTAAAAGAGCTAGGGGGCATTTTAACCCTATTTTACACAGACAATACATGGTACCCCAAAATTGCATTGACAATGATGTTACTACACACAACATGATACCCGATTCAGGGCCCATGTTTTTGACAGCAAATTCACTGAATGCAAAAATGATTTCTAACATTTTATATAAGAATTGGGCCCTAATTTCAGAAGATACCCATATTTGTAAAAAACTGGATGGCCCTCTGCATATAACATACCAACGAGGGCAGAATTTAAAGAATATCTTAGAATTTCAAAGTGAAATAACTAATAGATGTTCTGGCATGTATAAATGTGGTAGATGCCACCAATGCAAACACATTAAAGTTGGGAATAAATTTACTATCAGAGATATAGAATACTTAGTGAGAGGGAAGCATAATTGTGAATCCAAAGGGATTGTCTACGTTGCACTATGTCAGCAGTGCCAATCTTTCTACATAGGAAAAACGGAAAGATCATTGAAACAGAGAATCTATGAGCATATATATAACATAAGTAAAAAAACAACCAGAAATGCTTAAGCTAGGCACACCTTAGAAAATCCCACTCACAAGTTTCTATTTATAATTCTCCATCAGGAAAAACATAATGCTCGGGGGGGGGGTGGCTCCTTGGGAGCTGAAACTAGAAGAGAATGAACTTTTGTGGCAGATTCGTACATATGCTCATATTTCCCCAGGACTTAATGCATATGCCTCAATTAAATGCATTTTGAAGCTGAAAGCATTAGATAGGTGAAAGTTATGTTTATTGAATATTGATTTGTATTTTTATAAGCTTTAGATTATTTTAAATGCAATGTCATTTGTTAATGTCTTAACATTTTAATGTTCATGAAATCTAGGTATAATGTGTTCCAGGTTTAAAAAGGAAAAGGTTTTTAAGCAAGGTTTTATGTGTATGACAACTTCAGTGTTTGTTTTATGAGTCCCTTCTTGGTTGGACTCATCCAGCTTAAAACATTTACATACTTGATTGTTTAATTAAATCAGTGATTAATTAATGAATTTGTAAAAACTATAGCATTCTGAGAGAGGGATGTCTGAAGAAGTCTAAGCATTATTTTAGATGAAAGCGCTAACATTAAAGTCTTGAGAAGATTAAGAAGATTAAGATTAAGAAGTGTAAGTGCTTGTGCTAAGTGCAATTCATCTTTGGCGTACTATGTGCTCTTACCTAACTTTATTAAGCTCTACACTGACACCTTACTGGACTCTCACTAAACTGTAATTTTTTTTTGTTTCTCTCCACCCCACATAGCTCTCAACCTCCTTCCTTCATTTATGACCGTGAACCTACCTGCCTGATCAAAAGGGACCCCCTTCTAATAAACCCAGCTATCTGAGCTGCTCTCCGGGGATAATCCTGTCTAACTCTCCAAGTCCCTCTTTCAAAAGGACTCAAGGAAGTATGTGTATTTCCAACTTCAGTGTAATGTTCTGGTTTATGTATATAAGGCCCTCTCCCAAGCTATGCATCCAGCAGCCAGGCCCTGCTCTCCCCTATAAATAAACCACTCTACTCTGTTATTACTAAACACTACCTTACCCATTTCTTACCTTTGTACCTTCCCTGCCAACTCAAATTTCTAACTTTGTCCACTAGGTGGTGCTCTTTAAATGCTTATCTTATCTTCCCCTTCTCAGGTTTTCAACCCCTCACTACTGCTTACTTCTGTCACCTCTTTTTCTACTCTACTGTCCTACATCTGACTGATCTTGTACCTACCCCCATATCACCCTATCTCCCTTTCCCCTCACCTCTATCACCTGTAAATAAATTCATGTAGATGAACTACCCACTCACCTGGAACTGTCTAAGATCTCCTCTAAAATCAGTAGCTTACTGATTGTCTCTTAGATTCTCATCTTTTACTTGCTCTAACCTGCTCCATTTGCACTGTGGGCTCACTCCGCTTTCCTTCCTCCCTCCCCTAATTCCCACCCACCCCAGGGTTCCTAAACATCTGCTTCTCTGACCACTCCCCCTTTTTAGCTCTCCTATAACACAGTTCCACCCTCTTACCTATCCTTGTCTACTAGAACACATACTCTATTTATTCCATCACTTCTTCTCTTCCTCTCCACCATTTCTTTTCTGTCTTTTTAACTACCTTCAGACACTTCCCTATCACCATGCCTCCACTACTAAGCTCTAATAATTTAAATCATATATTCCTTTCTTCACTTATTCCTTTCCTTATGCTACCTTACCTTCTAACATCATATGAACAACTTAGGCTCAAAGACACACACTCTTTCACCCAATACACTAGCCAACCTTCCCAAACCACATTCCAGCCATTTTCAAACTACATTTCTTCTCCTAGCTACATTCTAGCAAGATTTCATAGAAAGTTCCATATTACCTACAATAACCAGCCATATTAAAAAAATCATACATCTCCTCCAAACCCTCTGACACCAGAATGAGACTACTTCTCTCCCTCATAGCAGGTGACATTTATCCCAACACTGGCCCAAATAACACTCCTAGCTCTACCTTTCCCTCCAAACCCCCAAACTCTCTCTCTATAACTCACCTAAACATCCGCAGTATTAATAATAAAATTGCCCAGCTCCATGCTCTGCTTGATATTCACTCATTTGACATCCTTTGCCTAACTGAAACTTGGCTCAAACCAACAATCCAAGACAGTGAAATTACTCCCCCAGGTTACAACATTTTAACACTAGACCATAAATCCAAAAAAGGCAGTGGTATAGCAATTCTGTATAAAACAGGCATGTGAATTACTGTTATCCACGAAAAACCTCCCTCTGTTAGCAACTCTGAAATCCTTACCTCTAAACTACACCTTAATACCCACAAATCCATTTATATTATTTACACCTACCTTCCTCCTGGAAATAATATTAATACCCTAGAAGAAATTCTTAATTGGCTCTCTATTAAATACCCACAAGAAACCATACTACTAGGTGATGTCAATATAGCCTGGAAAACCTGATCCTCAGGAGTCCTACCCTCCCTCCTAAATCTCCATGGCATCTCACAAACCATTAACACCCCTACCAGAACAAACAAATCTAACAACAAAGAAAGTATATTGGATTGGATTCTGATAAAAAGTCAAGACCAAAATGACATAGTAGGAACTCTACCTGATGACTTAGTGACCATGCCCTCACCTATTTAATAAGACATAAAAGCCCTACCTCTCACCTTACTAAATATAAACAAATCAGAACAAATAGAAACTTTAACCTTGAATCCTTCCTTGCTGAACTAAGAGCAACAAATTGGTCTCCTCTTAAACTTCTGCCACTAGATGATGCTGTTGCATACTTCAACTCAAAATTCCTATCTATACTAGACTCTTATGCCCCTATAAGATCTGTTAGAATTTGCTCAAACCAAGCCCCTTGGCTCTCAAAAGACACACAGCATAAAATAATTATGAAAAATAAGCTTTGGACCAAATACCATAGCACCAAAGATCCCAGCGACCATCTTAAATTTAGACAAATAAGAAACATTACAAAAAAAGCAGTACTTCTAGACAAAAGAAATTACTACTGCCACTTACAACAAACTAACCAGCTAAACCCCCAAACGTTTTGGGTAGGGATTAATAGATTCTTAAAACCTGGCCACTCCGACACCCCATACCCCTTAAACTCTTCCCAAAACAACCCAAAAAAACAGCTGATGCCTTTAATACATTCTTCACTGAAACTGTCCAGTCTCTATCTAATCAACTATGCCCTGATATATCTTCTCAGCCCACCTTCCCTTCCACTTATATTCCCCCATTACAACTGCAACCTGTATCCACATCCCTCATCTGCTCTCTTCTCCACAAACTTAAACCCTCCTCCCCATCTGCTGACCTTCTACCTCCCCAATATCTACAAATTGCAGCCAAACCATTGGCCTATCCTATTTCCATTCTGATTAACAGAACCATTATTGATGGCTATATTCCCTCAATCTAGAAAATGTCAAATATTATTCCCCTACATAAAGGTGGTAACTCAATAGAGCTTTCTAACTACCGACCCATAGCCCTTCTCTCCCCCTTGCTAAAATCATGGAAAAATGTATCCAAAAACAGCTACTTAACCACATGTTAAATAACAACTTCCTATTCAACTGTCAACATGGTTTCAGACCCTTCCATAGCACCACTTCTGCCCTCCTTTCCTTCACTGACTGCATCAACAAAAATTGGAACAATAATATCCTCACCTCTGCACTCTTCATCGGCCTATCCAAAGCCTTCCATATGGTCAATCACCAGATTTTAATAAATTTACTGAAGACATTAGCCTTAGAGACTCTAGTGCCATAAATTGGTTCCACTCCTACCTTCATAATAGACAACAAGCAGTACTCTGGCATAATAACTTATCCAACCACCTCCCCATTTCCCTAGGAATTCCCCAAGGCTCTATTCTTGGCCCCCTTCTGTTTTCTATTTTTATTAATGATCTGCAAACTAGTATTCCCTTAGCTACCTGTATACAATATTCTGACAATTCTGCTCTGATCTGTTCTGCCTCATCTGCCTCTGAACTACACTCTATCACCCAGCAGACTTTTCAAACTGCTGAAACATGGTTCCTTAAATGATGTCTAATCTTAAACCCTAAAAAAAAAAATTGTTACTTTTCTCCCCCACCCGCAAATCCCCCCTCTCAACTTCTCAGTCCTGTCTAATAATGGCATCAATATATCTCCAGACCCCTCCACTAGGTTCCTGGGAGTTGAAATAGATAACAACCTATCCTTTGATTCTCACATAAATAACACTATAAAACAAGTCAACAGAAAACTAGGCTCCCTTTATAGAATCAAACCATTCCTTACTCCACTGGCCAGAACCTCCATTGCCCACTCCTATCTGGTTTCAACCCTGCTTTATGGCTTTCCTATTTATACTAACCTCTCCAAATCTAACCTCAAGAAACTGTCTGCTGTCTATAATAGTATTGCCAGATTTGCCTCTGGTTCTACTTTTTGAACTCACCATTGCAAAAACTTAAAGGAATTAGGATGGCTTGCATTGCAAAATCTGATCTTGTTTCATCAACTCTCCTTAGCCCAAAAAATCCTGTACAAACCCACTAATACCACTATACTCACTTCCCTTATAACTCCTTACTGCAACCTCAAAAGCCTACGTTCTTCTAACAAACTTTGCATAGGAACTTGTAAAGCCAACAACTTGGCAGGTAACTCCTTGTTCTCTAATACTATTGGAAAATCCTGGAACTCTCTTCCTGACAATCTCTCTTCCATCCCCTCTCCTTACTGCTTTAAAACCCAGCTCAAAACTTTCCTCAGACCCCACTGGCTCTGCCCCTGCATAAACCCTGACTAACATTTCTATCTAGTTCTAGTACTTCCACCTTTCCTGCTTACTAAATTTTAGTCCACAAGTAAATTGACTGTTAGCACATATTTTAAGTCCTAACTATTGCACCTGAAAGAACTTGCTACTGTAAATGCTCATTAACTAAAGTGTAATTTCTGTAATTTCTGTTTATCAATGAATGTATTTTGGAGCTTTTCTCCACGGACCCCCACTGAAAATGGACTCACCATCCAGTTGGACCAGCCCGGTCAACAATTGTAAAATAAAATAAATAAATAAAGTTACAGCTACTTCGTTGTTTTGTGTTTACAAGTGTTTTCATTTTTTCGTATTTTCTGACACTGGACATGTTGAATACATTGAATTGCATAACTGCTGCATTTTCATTTTCAATGTTTTGACTAAATGAAATGTTGGTTTTCCACATTAGTTTTCAAAATATTAATCAAACGAGCAACCTATTTTCTGTGTTTTACACACACACACACACGTGTATATATATATATATATATATATATATATATATATATATATATATATATATATATATATATATATAGGTGTTCGTGAGCCTGCCAGCATTATTCTGACACCACTGAATAATGCTAATTACCTCATTTTCTGGTGAAAACCATGCAAATGAGGTGAATTAATGATTCAGTCAGCAGGCAGGCATCCCTGTCAGAGCAGTATCCAGTGCAGAAATATATTTGGTTACTAATCGTGTACATTTCTGCAAAAATCAAAAGGGGCATGACAGCTCAAAGCAAAGCATGTATTATGATGGCCAGTGGCATGCAAAACTGTTGCAAAATTATAAAAATCAAAACCTGTTTTTTGGACAATTTTAGGTGTTTAATCATAGCGCAGCAGCATGCAAATGAGATTGTGCAGAAAATATAAAAAATATAAAAACACAATACTATGTGAAATATGAATTTTGCCATTATAGTGGATAGCATGCAGAACCAAAACAATAACAAGGAGCACTGGTTGCTAAGGACACAGGCTCCTGTATAGTGGTGTAACTAGGGACTAAGGCAGTGGAGTGTGCAAATGAAAAAAAAATTTACTGAATAGCAAAATGAGTGGAAATGGGAAGGGAAAAAAATGGGAAATAGCAGAATAAAAGCAATCAAGTACAAATAATATAGCTGGCAGGTGGAATGTATCATAGTCAACCAATCATACAGGTGGCATCTGCAACTCAACAGTATAAGCTATGCAAGCACCTTTCAGTCTGTTTTTTCCCACAAAGTCTGCACCATTGGTGTGCACACTCAGGAGAATTTTAACCAACAAAATGTTAGGGGGTGCTGTCGCTTTGATACATCAGTATATGCTAGAGGCTGAGGGTGGTGAGGAAGATAATGTTGACAACTGTCTCAGACTGAGGAGGAGGAGAAGAGTGTTCAGATCCAGGGTAACCTACCAGGGGCTACATGATATGGCGATACTAGAGTGCTACAGGGTGGACAGGGACTTACTTCAGCAACTCTGCAAGCTGTGCCAGCCTCACCTCAGACCCAACAGAGGGGAACCCATCCCAGTGGTACCAAGGTATGTGCAGCCTTAAGAATACTAGCTACAGGTACTTTCCAAAGACCTACTGGGGACATCATGGGGGCCTCAAAGGCATCTGCATCCAGGGTACTCCACCAGTTCCTGGATGCCATGCTACCACATGCCAGTGAGCACTTTTACTTCACCAGCACCCCTGAGAAGAGGACTAGCAATATATGCCTCATCCACCATGTAGCAGACTACTCAGAAGAACTGGGTACCATACACTGCACACATATCCACATCAAAGCACCACCCGGTGAAGAGAGTAGGCTCTACATAAACCACGAGGGCTTTCACTCCACCTGCCAGGTTATGTGCAGTGTCCAGGGAATTATCATTAATGTGTGTGCTGGCAGCAGTGGAAGCTATCACAACTCCCACATCTGGCATTCCTCACAGCTGTACCAGGGATTTGCCAGTGGGAACAACATGTATGGCCATCTGGTGGAGGATGCTGGCTATGCACTGGAGCCGTGAATGGTGACATTCATCAGAAATGCACACTCAAGAATGCCATAATGAGGCACACGCACAAATCAGGATCATTATTGAGCCTGGATTTGGGATGCTCAAGTCATGTTTCCACTGCCTTGACATATCTGGTGGAGCCCTGCAGTACTGTCCAGTCACATGTGCACACATGTTCATAGTATGTGCCATGCTACATATATGATCCTGCAGAAACAGGTGCAGCAGGAACAGCACAGGGAAAGGTCACACAGGCCCTGCCCCACCATTGCCAAGGTCCCCACCAGCACAGAGGGACTCAGAGGAGGAACCCCCTGAGCCAGCTCCTGTAGGCAGAGCAGATGGAGGCATGCTCAGTATGCCCTAGCCTTGACAAAGAGGCAATGCATAGCACACACATAGACACTGTAGGGACCCAGGGACTGACACCTCTCTCTCTGACTCACACACACAGTAAACGGATCCCACACACATCACACTACCTGTACCTTACCATGTATAGGCAGAGTAATGCATGTATCTGACATAGGCAGCCCTCAAGCCCCATCCTCACAACTGCCGCAGGCACAAAGTAAGTCAGTCTTCTTAACAATAAATGAATGGAGTAGCATGTTCTGGTAGCATATCTATGGTATTGCTGCATCCATGTAAGGGAATGGGGTGCCCTACTGGGATAGCAGCAGACAACTGACAGCTATGTGGGACACCAGGAAATGTTATCTCAATACTAGCTTACCTACACTATGCAGTAGTACCCAAGGTGACAAATCCCACTGCAGTATATGTGGGGGTGAACTAACTTGAGGGTCATAGGTCACAGGCATAGATGCTATTGTGGGGGTCCCATACTCATCCATCAGCCTCACCCAGCAAGTCAGCCATAGAAAATCATAAAAAAATATCTGGCAAAGGCCCACAAATGGTGACAGTGATAAAATACCCCCCTACAGACTTGCCCAGTGATAGTACAGCAGGTCTTGCAGTTGCAGTAAGGCTTTGAAGGGTAAGAAGTCTGAAACTCAAATGTATGCCACTACAATCAGACTTGTGGTCTTTAGTGATATGCCTCTAGTCCCCAAGACAGGGTACAATACTATGGTAAATGCAACCAAAATGTAAAGCAAATATCAGCACAATCTGTGCAAATGTATACAGTTGACAGACGTGCCCCTCCCACACACATATTCGCAAAGAAATGGAGGAACATTTATGTTTGTAGGGTACAAGCAGCAGAGCACACACTGCCAGGGCTACAACAATCCACATGATAACTTGTTGCATGTCCACAATATGCAGGGGTCAATGCTCTATGTATATGTGTGGTTAATACTGTCAGGATGTGGCCAGCACTTACTCCTGGCTTTTGTGTCTTAGTGGCCTCAGCAGAGTACTCTGGTTGGCAGGGCCATGTTCCAAGAACTGCAGTGCCAACTATTTTGCATGTCAAATACAGCTATGGTAGGAGTTGTACATACTGTCCACACATCAATATCTGTTACTGCAGGAAAGCTGGACAGGTCATGGGCAGGGGGCCACACATATGGACAATACACAACTTGGAGTAACCTACACAGTGCCTACCATACCTCTTAATTGTACAGACGTATTGCAGAATGTCCAGAGGTTTGCATCATATTTGTGGTCTGTATATCCTGAAATAGTGGTTGTCTGGCAATTCATTGGCAAATCACCCAAGACTAAGGAGAGAAAAATAATGACAGATTGTAGTATCAGACTGCATACCCTATAGAAACATGCATGCCAATGCAAAACCTGTTATTGAATCACCTTTCTAGATTTGTAAGGCCAATAGTTAAAAATGGTCCGTATATTAAGGCCTCTGTCCCCCAATTACTTATGGCTTTGTCCAGATGTCTGGCTCTCAGAAGTTGAGCGATATGGTTCCTAGTAAGACAGCAGGTACCCGAAGGACAGTGTACTGCCAGTTTATAAAAGGCTGCTGCTACACGTCACTGGCCAACAGCCATACCCCTGGAATGACACAGGTTGTCACAGAAGGAGCACAAGTATGCTTTCTATATCTGTTCTGCTTGTCCTAACATTGCATTTCCCTTTCAACTAACATGACAAGAAAGGGCCATGTCAAAATAGCAATGGCAGACAGTGTGGAAGCAGATATCATACCCATAAGAGCAAACAACCAATTACCAAACCAGTCTCCCAACTGTCTATGTTTGGCAGAACATTATTAACACCCTGTCACTATGTGTGGGCCTTTGTCTTACTGTCATATTTGGGCCTGTCCAGATGTCAGTCTGTGATGGTATGACAGCTAGGCCCACATGTAGCCTCATAATAACATATAGCAATACAAACCATATAAGGACCACAGCAGATGGAGTGATGCAGTGATGGACAACTCGCTAAATAGGTACACTCAGAGATGTGAAGTCTACAACCTTGTGTGTGATGTAACGGCATTTATCCCGCTCACATCAGAATTACAAATACATACCAGCAGCCACTGTGGCCAAAGCCTGTGACTGGACTACAGAAGGACAAAGAGACACACACATAAGGGTAAGCGGAACCACTGGCCAGACAAATGGAGAATGTGCACACCAGAACAAATTGTGCAGTAACATAGGTGCCATGCAGTGTATGGAGTCAGTAAACATCACCTACAGATACACAACATACACCCATTTAAGTGGAGGTCTGCAACAAAACAAAAACCCAAACAATGGACACCTCAGAGGCAAAATCACATGAGAACTCCACAAACCTGCACACCACCGACCATGTAGATTCCACACACCAGGGTCTTGCAAACACTAAGGCCTACCCCAAACCCCAAATACCTACCCTACACAGATAGGCTAACAGCACTGTCCCTCTACCCTGTTCCATACAGACTCTGCTGAGTTGACCCCTGTCTGCCACACAAAGCAATCCAGACCCTGCCTTGATGGGACTGTTGCACATCTGGAACTCAAGGCCCACTCCATCAACATGTAGGTGCAGCATCAACCCGGGTTGTGACATCAGTATGGCTTGTCAGTGTGACAGATATGTGTATCACACACTCCCCATCTGTGGAATATACTCCCTGTCAACAGCAAGCCAAGTGCCTCAATATGCCTAGTCATGTGCTCCCTGTATAAGTGCATGAGGACACACAGAATACAGTCCTGTGATTCCACCTGTGTCCCTGCTGGACAGAGGCCCTGTGTGCTGACATGTTGTGACATGGGCTACACTCTTGTCTGGGTGGGTTCTAAGGGCTTCAAGGCCAAATACCCTACTAATGTCATAGCAACCTATCAACCTATACACAACTGTCTGTCAGTGGTTCACCACATTACTCTGTACTGCTCTGCCACTGACATACCTGGAAGTCACAGTGCTATGTGGAATATACTACATATATAATTGACATTTCTACACAGTAGAATGCACTCTATACCCACACCCATACCTCTCAACCTCTGACAGCAAGACATCTGGACAAGGTCATAAATAAAAGTGGGACAAAGGCACAGTGATAGGCACGTGTAGCAAATATTGCCCTTACATACTGAAAAAGTTGGTAAACTAACAGGTTTTGTGTTAACAGGAATTGTCAGATGGATATGAAGTCTGAAACACTAATGTCTGTCATTATTTTGTAACATCAGTCTTCAATTATATGCTACTAACTTGCCATAAAAACACAAGTCTAGACAAACACCTGGACAATCTGCCAATAATGTACAGTTGAGAGGTATGGCCCCACCAGGATATGAATTTTCAGGTAAGAAGAATACCACACAAGCAGGAGGTCCCCAGCCAGTATATTACCAAGTTGCTGGACTGTTTACACAGCTTCATTAGTCAACTGGCTATAGCAACAACTCTCCACTAGCCTTTTTGGGCAAGAATGTATACAGTTGGGCTCATAATATTGGTCTATCCATCATACATCTTGTATTCCTCTGGTAAAGCACTGTGATGATCTGAGGATGTCTGTCACTTGGTAATTGTACAATACATTCCTGTGTCAGACTTCTGATATGTCAGAAAATGTCTGCTAAAACAAACCCAGTACCTCTAGGAAAGTCCTGATTAGTTTTGAGAGGTATGGCTGTAGCACACAAAACCCCAGACCGGAGTACAACTATCTCTGGAATGGAGTCCCACTCTCACTATAGAAGGTCATACTGGGCATGCTCCTACACTTAGAAAATCACAGGCCATTTCAGAACCCACATCGAACTATATAACTGTATTGTGCATATATGTCCTTGCATACAGACAGCTATGTACACCTTAACTGTCCCTACACACACCCATCAGACAGGATTACCCTCAGCTAGCTGTAGGTGGCCCATATGTGATATATCTGCATCTGTTGCGTGTGATACACAAACATATATATGGGCAACATATAACAATATGTCAAGCATACACACACATAGACATGGGGAAGAGAGAGACAGACAGTGATAGAGAGAGACATAGGGGGACACACAGAGAGTAAGTCATACACAGGGATACCCTGAATGGCTTAGAGTGATGTCTGCTGTGGACAGTGACATAATGGTCATAACCAGTCACACCTGCCAGCATGAAGGTGAGCTCCATTTTGTAACAGTACTGAGGTGGGGGTTATAATATCACATCACCTGCCGTTGTGTGTTTGTGTGTGTGTGTGTGTGTGTGTGTGTGTGTGTGTGTGTGTGTGTGTGTGTGTGTGTGTTTGTGTGTGTGTATGCATGTGCGTGTGTGTGTGTGTGTGTGTGTGTGTGTGTGTGTGTGTGTGTGTGTGTGTGTGTGTGTGTGTGTGTGTGTGTCTGTAGGTTTAAGTATTAGGAGGCCGTTACCACTATGTACACTTCCCATTGCCCTACTTCTCAAGATCTGCTTCTGTCATTCACATTAGACGTACCATTGGACACCTGTCAGCCCTATAAGCTCTGTAGCCTATGCGATAACTGCATAACACTATAGTACAAATAACTACATAAGCAGGGGTTTTATTCCAAGTTATGGCAATGTGTGTGTGTGTGTGTGTGTGTGTGTGTGTGTGTGTGTGTGTGTGTGTGTGTGTGTGTGTGTGTGTATGTTTGTAGGATGAGTATTTTGAGGGCTTTCCCACCCAGTACAGTTCCCAGTGCCCTACTTTAGCAGTCCTGCTGATGTCATTCACCTTAGAAGTACCTCCGGGTACTTGTCAGCCCTATAAGCTCTGTAGCATGTGCAATAGCTGTGTAACACTATAGTACACATAACTAGATAGGCAGGGGTTCTATTCCCAGTTCTGGTAAATGTGTGTGTGTTTGTAAAATGAAGTATTATGAGTATTTTCCCACCCAGTACACTTCCCAGTGCCATACTTTAGCAGTTCTGCTGATGTCATTCCCCTCAGAAGTACCTTTGGACAACCCTCAGCCATATAAGCTGCATGGTGCATGCAATAACTACACAATAATATAGTATAGTATAAATAACTAGATAGGCAGGGGTTGTGTTCTTGGGTTTGGCAAATTGTGTTTGTATAAGTGTATGTACAAGAATGTGTAAGTGTGTATGTTTGTAGGACAAAGTATTATGAGGACTTCCACACCTAAAACACTTCCCAGTGCCCTTCTTTAGCAGTCCTGTTGATGTCATTGCCCTTAGAATTATGTTTGGACAACAACCAGCCGTATAAGCTCTGTGGTACATGTAATAACTAAGTAACAGTATAGTACAGAAAACTAGATAGTCAGGGGTTCTACACTCAGTTGTGGTGAAGGTGTTTGTAAGTGTGTATGTTTGCAGGGTAATGTATTTTAATGCCCTTCCCACTCAGTACATTTCCCATTGCCATACTTTACAAGGGCTTTTGATGTAATTCACCTTAGACATACCTTGCAACACTGTTAAATCCTATAAGCTCAATGGCACATGTGACAACTGCATAATACTGTAGTACACATAACTAGATAGGTAGAAGTTCTAAACTCAATACTCTGTGTGTGTGTGTGTGTGTGTGTGTGTGTGTGTGTGTGTGTGTGTGTGTGTGTGTGTGTGTGTGTGTGTGTGTGTTAGGGTGAGAATCTTATCCTCTGGGGGTGTGGGTTATACCATTTTGAAACATGTACCACCCAATAAATGTCCCATTGTCCTCCTTTACAATACCTGCTGATGTCATTCACCTTAGATGTACCTGTATACACTTGTCAGCCCTGTAAGTTCTGTGGTGTGTGCAATAAGTGAGTAATACTGTGGTGGAAATAGATAGGTAGGGGTTCTAATCTCAATACTGACAACTATAGTAGTTTGTGTGAAGCATATCCTCTGTGGCTGTTGTGTGTGTAGGTTATACCACTTTAAGGCCTGTTGACCCCTACCCATGACATTACTTTAAAGAGCTTGTTAAAGGTATCTGCCTCACATGTACCATGTAACACTATACAGCCCATACCAGTCATCTGTACAGATGTACATGAATATCCACGTTTGCAACCTATACGTGGTCTGTGTCCCCTAATAATGAGCATCCTTGTGATATCATTGCCAAATATGTCACAGTTACCATAGTGACACACATGTCAGAGTAAACACAACAGTTTGTGTTATACATCTTTATTACAGTGGAATGACACTTTTATTAATGGATATCCTGTGGATCAATATTAGTGTGACAAATGTCATTTATTCATTAGACACATTACACACTATTCCTACTGACAGTAAACAATTTACTCCTTCTACTTTGTCACTACATACTGCAAGATAGATCTGTACTCACCAGCCTGTCAATGCATCCATTGCAGTCTATCTGCATGAGCATCAATGTTACTAGCCTTCTCGGATGCAACTGTAAGGGTGAGATACAAACATTATGCATACCTGCCTATTAAATACTCAGGCTAGAGTCTGGTACACCTATATCTGTGATACTTACAAACTGTTGGAGCATGGTTGCCCTGAGCATCTTGGATCCATTGAGCTAAGAGCACCCCCTTCCTCCACTTTAGGTCAGCATAGTGATGCCGTACCTGGTCACCAGTTCAGGGGATACCAGTGGCACTGGTGAGGTCACTTGCCAGATGGTCCAGGCCTCTGCTTTACAATGTGAGCCCTGGTACTGGCCCTGCAGCTGTCTGTCATCATGGTTTGCTATGAGGAGCCCAGCCATGACCCTGGACTCCAAAATTCCCCAGCGCTGCACCCGAAAGCATGAGCCCTCTCCAACACCTGACACATTTCCTGCAGAGATCAGACTCCAACAAGTTATGGCTGTATTCCACCTGTGTGGTTTAAATAAGGCCATATTCCTGCCCTTTGCTGTCATTGGACCATTTTGAAAATGCAAAGCTCAGCTAAGCAGTGCACAAATCTGCTAGGTTAAGTTGAACAGTGATTAAAGGGTTAAATGCTGAGCACTGCTTAACAGTGCACAAATCTGCTTAGCCGAGCTAACTGCTGCTTAGAATGTACATCTAAGCAATGCTTAAACTGCTTAGCATTGCTCAGTTTTCATTTTAAAAAATATCAGGATTGTAGATTAATTCATCATTACTAACATATTATCAAGTGAATATGATTTACTTTACATGCCATCCCTCTATGTGCTTTCATTACATTATCTTGCCATGTGACTATAATGTATGGGACACCTGTGTATACATGGGTGATTTCACATGTTATATGCACTCACACTTTGATTTTGGACCAGCTGCACTACCCTGGGTGACAAATATCACTTATTACATAATTTAACAATGCTTTCTCATGTAAAAATGAAGTTCCTGTCTTGGTATTTGACCCATGAATGCATGCATGTAAAGCCAGAACTCTAACCACTCTAACCACTATGCTATCTCATCATGGAGATTTTAGTTATACATTTGTTTTTAGCTGCTATGAGGTATTTAAGCAATGCTGAGCAGAGGGCGCTAATGTGCAAACCCACTCAGCTACACTTAAACATACTTTAGAATGGAATAAAAGGAAATTAATAGAACCACTTTATTTAAATGTATCATTACTCCTTGTCAGTCACAGTAAGGGCAATTGTAAGTGGACAAATAGAGAGATTTTAAATATTGCTCTTACAAACTTAGACAGTTGATAGAATAATAGAGTTTGCATTAGCATGACTTTTTTGATGGATGTGGAGTCTTAAACTCAAATGTTTATCATTATTTAATGACTCCAGTCCTGTGCTGTTTGCCAAGTAGGTACATATATTTGGAGGAACACACCAAAAACATGATGCAGCATGCTTCTCAACTGTACAGCTTTTTGCAGAATGTCCAGATTATTGCCTCATATTTTTGGTCCATTTCTCATATGACTGTAGTTTTCTAGCACATCATTTGCAAATCACTCAGGGTTTAAGTCAGAAAATAATGACAGACATTTGAGTTTCAGACTTCATACCCTTCAGAAGATCTGTGCTAATGCAAAACCTGTTATTCTATCAACTTTCCAAGTTTGTAAGAGCAATATTTAAAAAGTGTCCCTATGTTTGGGCCTTTGTTCCCCCATTATTTATGGCTTTGTACAGATTTCTTGCTCTAGGAGGTTGAAAGGTATGTGAGGCAGGCATCTGGATATTCTTCAAAAACCTGTACAGTTGAGGATAATTCCCATATGACACTTCTGCAATGCATGGGGTGTGTAACAGTACCTGTCATACACCCCCGGCATTGCTTCCTATTGGAATACTTGCTTTCAGTGTCTGCAAACACTGAAAGCACTTGGAAAGTGCCATATGGCACTTTGACAATGCAGGGAGTGTGTGATAGTGCCTGTCACATAGCCCCTGCATTGATTCCTATCTAAACTTCCTGCCTTCAGTGTCCCCGGACAATGAAAGCACTTGAAAAGTGCCATATGGTAGTTTGACAATGCAGGGGGTGTGTGACAGTACCTGTCACACAAACCCTGCATTTATTTATTGATCTCCTAGCTATTTCAGTGTCTGCAGACACTGTTAGACTATTTTATTTGCTTTCAGTGACTGAAGACACTGAAAAGTATTTAAAAAGTGTCATACATCACTTTGAGAGTGCAGGGAGCATGTTAAATGTGCGTGCACTACTTAAACACACCCCCTGCACTCAGTAGTATTTGTGTCCGCTTAGCCTTAGCAGTAACGTGCCTTCATGAATATGCAAGGTATGCTGCTGTTAAAGCTATGCCGAAATGGACACTGTTCACTCCATGCAGGAATAGCGCTATTCCTGCACAGGATTTATTGAATCCTGGGGTATATATAATTAAAATGATTATATTCCTGAACATTCTGTATTTTATACAAGCTTGCTTGCTATCTCCACCAAAATCATATTTAAAGCAATTTGAAGGGTTAATAATGAAATTGTTATGGTACCCTAAAAAAAACAGAGTTGCCCTAAGACATCATTTTGACAAATGGGAAGAAGGTGGAATAGGCTTACCAGATTTAGAAGGATATATACAATTGTCAGCTCTAAAAACAGTTTCTCTATGGTTAAACAAAAAATATACTTCCAAATGGAAACCAGTACATGAAAAATCTAGTTAAATACACTCATGATATAATTAATAAACATATGGAAATAGTACCGAATAGCTTACGTTGGTAATTGAAGGAATATATGGCAACAATGAAACACAAAAATATAAATTCTAAGTACATTATCAGTACCCTTAAGTCTTTTATGCACTTTGTAAACAAAAATCTGGATATAAAAGCATGGTCTTTTTGCATATTCCCAATAGCATATAGACAAAATAATATTATAACTCAGGACTCAGTAGCAGTTAAAACACTTACATACATACATACATACAAATATTTCAAGTATGGGCATTTATGCCCTTCTAGCTTGCGAATATACTGAAACACTTTTCCCTTAATAAGTGTCTAGGCTGTTTTTAAAAATATCTAAACTAGTACTTACTTTAATGTACTTTGATAGTCTGTTCCATGCATCAGCTACTCTGTCAGAGAACCAATTAGTGCACTTCTCATTCCTACAGAATCTTCTACATAGGTCATCTGATGATTCTCTAGTACTTTTTGATAACCCCAAACATTCCCAGAGGTAGTTGTCCCTAAATGCCCTATATACTTGAATAAGATCTCTTAGATATCTGTAAGAGACACTGTACAAGTTCAGATATTTTAGTCTTTCATAATAACTTAGATTTTCACATCCATGGATACCCTTAGTATATTTCTATTGTACTCTTTCAAGTTTACCAGTCCTTCCATGTTCAGTTTTGATTTCTTCTTTTTCACCTGCCCCTTGCCTTTTTTTTCTACCTTTTCTGTTGGAAAGGTGATGCCTTTTTCTGTAGACTGAGCAGAATCCTTTTTACTACGTATTCTCTTTCCTTTACAGTCATTGGTCAGTTTCTTTTTCTTCCTTGTTATTTGTTGAGAACATCTTCCTTTCTGTCTTTTCTTGTTTCCTTCTAAACAAACCGGATCATCAGATTGCTGAGTACTTGCATCTAAAATTCCATAGTTCTCAGGGGCACCATCATGTTTCATAGGAGTTGGATGTTCTTTGCAGACAATAGATGCATCACTTCCTAAATGTGTTCTATTTGTTCTGTGCCTAACATTATTTAATTCATCAATCCATTCATTAATATATGATACAATGGTTCTCCAAGCCATGCCAATTGCACAAGTGCAATCATCATCAGTAAGTCAAGACTTACTTCTAACAATGGTAAGCAAATCATCCAGCTTTTGACACGAGAAACAAAGATCACCAGTGTTATCAGCTGTTACCTTTAAATATGCATAACATTTATTACACTGTACAAGATACTTGTGCATTATCAAATCGTTAATTGCATACTCATTTAAGGAATCCATATTCAGTATTGCAAAGGAAAAAATAATCAAAATCGGTAACCACAGAATTCAAAGAGAACTTAAATTAACTTCAATGACAAAAATTATACCAACAATATACAACTAAATCATAAAATATAATAAAGTTGTTCTGACCATAAAGTTCTACCAGCCAAACAGAAGTTGTAATTTGTTTACATCCACAGATGCACCTCAGTCACACCTCTTTTTAACAATAAAGATAAATAAAGCTTCCCTTACCAGTTAACTCCACAATAAATCACAAACCAAGACAGGATTGTTTAGATATGCTATTTATTTATTTATTTATTTCCATTAGATTACTAGGAAAGTCTGACTGGTTCTAAGCAGACCTGTTTTCAGCAGAGGGCTGGGGAGAAAAACTCCATAGTTTCAAAGTTTACAAAGTTTCACAAATGTTGACAAACATATAACAACTATTTAACAGTTAGCAATGTTAACAAAGCTTCATAAATGTTCACAATTGTATAAAAGGTACTAATATAGCTAGGTAATTGTTCACAGACATATAATGACAATTGGTTGCTAGAGTTGCACATAATTTGAGCAGGAGAGTATAGGAGTGAGAAGGTAATAGATAGAGGTGCTTTTAAATATAGCAATTGGTAGTGAACGGGGAGGGAAGAAAGATGGAAGAGGTAAAAGGTTCTGTAGGATGGTGGACTATTATGGAAGTATATGGAGAGATTAATCAGATATACTGCAGGGGCATAGCCATGTTTGTTTGAAGTGTTCCCTTAATAGTTGTTTGAATTTGTATGTGCAGTCAGTATTGAAACTGTATTGACGCATGCTGTTCCAAGTCTTAGTAATTTTATGGGGAAATAGGGAGTCACTGTAATGCAGAAGTCTGTTAGAGAAAAGGTTCCTAAGTTCATAGAACAGTTAATAATACTGATGGAATTGCCCACAAATGGGAAAGGAATTTTATCAGTATTGCACAAATTAGTTAAAGAAACAAGAGTTCATAATAAACAAAATATATGGAAATACTATGAAACAGTTAATAGTAAAATGCTAGATGATAAAGATAAAAAATCTAATTCTTAAATCTCCAAAATAGCATCTTTATCACTATACTGGCAACTTTTCACATGGCAATTTATACATAGGACATACTTACCACCACACAAATTAGAACTAATATATAATAAAGAAAATAGATGATGGAGGTGTAAATCAGTCAATAGCCAATTGGCAACACATGTTCTATAAATGCCATTTACTTAATATTGGGAAAGCATTAACTATTTGTTACAGGCACTGTTCACTCATAATTTTGTAAGTTACAAAATCTCTAGTTTTGTTGAATACACCTGTGCCATCTTGTGTTCCAAAGCAAAAATATGTAATTTTGTGGACTCACCTTGCTATTGCAAGGACAAATATTACATAGAACTGGAAAGATATAATTCCTCCCAGTTTTAAACATTTCAAGAACATGGTTTTATCAGTCTCACAGTTGGAATTGAAAACAATCAAGGAAAGAACAGAATGACTTACTTCCTTAAGCATTGCCTGGCAGAAAGTAAATCAAAGGCTGGAAATAGAAGACTGTAATAAATTATAATCTTATTCAAAGATACATTCAAGAAAAAAAGTTTTTCAATTGTAGACATCCTATGTAAATAGTGGTTTTGTATGTTTGATTTTGGAATTGTTTCTCCACTTTAAGCTTTGACTATGTAAATATTTATTTGATATACATACTGTATATATGTTTATGTTTCTGAAAATCAATAAAATTTTGTTCAGTAAAAAAAAAGAATTATAGAATCATTCACTTCATATTAAGGTCTTTAATTTCCAGCAGAAATTAGGTTAATTAATTAACTAGTTAATTTGCTTACTTATTTATTTACATTTGCTAGGAGGGGTAGAATACCTCTCAAAAGTCCTGATTTTGGAGGGACACCCCTGATTTGTTCTCAAACTTTTACTTCATCCATCCTAAAATTGAAAATTATTTTGAGAAGTAGTAAGTCAATAGTGCCAGCATTTTAAGTCTCTGTAATTGTTCTTAATTATTATTATTTTTTGCATTGTCCATAACTATTGAAAAAAAAAAACAAATTAACAGATATTAGTAGAGCACTGATCTTGATAGGCCATTTTCAGGTTCAGGCCAGAGAATATATAAAATGATGTAGCAAGAGCAATTTATAGCAACTAGAGTGAACAAATAACAACAAATAAATTAATATTTGTGACAGATACTGAAAGTACAATAATGACATGTTTTTTGTAAGTACAAAACTCTATTTGACTATCTTAACCCATTCAAGCCTATAGCACCTTGTTTTTGTATACCTCCAGTTCACACCCATAGCTACTGATAGTGTCCAGAATGTTTTGGGTCTCGTTCTTTAACGAAGTGACTTACCAGTTTAGCAGTATCAGAAAATGGGAAGATTATTAACAAAAATAACACCAAGGTTGTTAATCTAGGATGTCTTAAGCAGAGTCATTAATCACCATTTGTCACTTACTCATTTTTTTATATTTATGTTCAGATTTTCATACCTGACAGCTCTACATGATGTCGAAGAGTAAAGTGTGAAATGCCATGGGTGGAGACAGAAAAATGTATTGTCAGAGTCCTTTTATATCTCACTATAGTAATAATAAAAATAAATAATACTTCCATGTGTACTTAATACTTAAAAAGCAAGTGACTTGCAAACTGTCACATGACATCAGAAGAAACCTTACATGTTGTTGAAGAAAACTATCTTTGAAATTTGCACTGTAAGTTGCACATCTTGAGAGATATCTAGACTTATTTACATTGATAATATACAATTAAACATATGTTTTATAATTCTGTACATATCTCAAGTAAACATGTACTCACAGAGATATTTTTGTCATATCAAATTTTATGTATAGTTAACTCATTCACTCCAATGGATATCAGGAAGTTTGTGCTGTAACTTCCAATGGGCGGGACCTAAACCTTTTGACAGAATCAAATTATGTCCTCACATTTCAAATATAAAATAATAAAAACTCTACCACTGAGAATAAAGTTGCCACACTGTCCAAACGTAGAAAAAATATATAAAGAAAAAATGTGTAGGCAACACACATGGCACGTATAAAATAAAAAAAAACATTTATTTCAGTGCAAGTAGTAAGCGCTTTTGCATGGATACACCATGCTCCATCAGACTATACACATTTTAACTAACCACACCCATTAAATACTTGCAGTCAAGCCAACAAGCATAGTATTGTCATGGTAATCATGAACCAACATCACAATTAACAATGTTAAGGCTTCCTTTAAAATTCACTATCAAACATCTATTACAACATTTAATAAAGTGAAATAAACTTTTAAAACACACATCAGAACATAGTATCAAAAACCAACACATGTAGCATGTATTGTAATAAAAGCATCATAAGTTTGATGCTGCTATATGTTAAAATAGTTTACTGAAATGCTAAGCATCACCACAGCTTTAACATTGCTCGATCACTTACATTTCAGTAAAACTCAATTATAATAGTTGACTCAAAGCTCCCTAATCTAAAAATTAAAATGTTCCATAAATATAACTTCGTCAACATCCATTCAAAATTAGCTGATGCGTCATTGTAACAAATCACATCTAGGCAGGAAATTGAAGGCATAATGTTAAATGCACTTAATGAAAATTTTCAAATTACCCTGCAGTAATGTCTTATATTAAACCAATGAACTTATATCTGTGCTTTAATAATTATGGAACTATTATCTTAGAGCAGTAATGACCTCCATGTCTCATATCCATTACTACCTGCTTTGAACATGCCAGAAACTCTCGCGAGAATAGCTCTGTCATGGCAACCAATAAAAATAAATATTACTTAAATACATAGAAATTAGTGGCTATAAAGCCATATAGGTATTCAAAATACATCAGAGCAGTAAAACTAATGGAGTAATTTCCTACTCTTTAAAAATGGTTTGAAAGAAAGCATGTCATTTAATCCAAAATCTTTGTCGGCCTGTAGCCGTATAATCCACTTCTGCTCTGCTTCATCAACCTGATTCTTGATGTCTCCTAATCTCCCGTCCTTTTTTGACAACCTGCAATACTGAAAATTTGAAAAAGTGTCCATTTCTCTTCAACATATTGTGCTTTGCTATAGCACTTCTAGCATCTTGTATATTAATATAATAGACGTTCTCTCATCCTATCTCTTAACATACAAGTAGTCATAGCTATGTAGAATGCAGAGCATTCTACCCATCTCGCCAAATATATGACATTTTTCAAAGTGCAATCAGCACAACAAGTGAAATAAATTATCTCAGAAGTGTCAGGATGCACACAAATATCATTGGTGAAAATCTATTGGCAGAAGTTACAATGTCCACATTTAAAGGTCCCAATTTTTGACATTCCAAGTTCAGAACCATTATGATGCCTGTTACACAGATATCTTTTGAGAGAGTTCATATTCTTATAGGTTATACCTGGTCTATCACCCACCAACTCTCTAATCTTCTCATTAGTTGTCAAAATATGCCAATTACTCTGTATTACCCTCAAAATGTCTTTATTATCAGAGGTGTGAGGTATACATGGTCCACATCTGTTAGGTAAGCCCCGATTCCTAATACCCTTATTGCTGTCAGCATCTAAGTTAGAAAAAAATGGCTTTCCAAATGTAACCCTATCTGACCTGACCTTTCAGTGGACATTATTACATAGTATTTAATGGGCATGGTTAGTTTGAAATTTGTAGTCTGATGAAGCATGATGTATCCATGCGAAAGTGCTTACTACTGTTTTATATTTCAAACAAATGTTCATATCTCTGGAACCATAGCAGTTATGAAAGAAGTATAAATGGCAAACTCTTTAGCACAAACTATTTTTACAGTGATAGTATTTTTTAGATTCTAGGTCTTAAACTGAATTTTAAAAGTCACAGTACACACAGTCCCAGGGATTCAATAAAGCAATTTTACCATGCCAGAATAGTATAGCAGCTTCTGCATGGAATATGGCTGCCGAGCGATTCAGTAAACAAGGCTGGGGGTGTGCACAAGCCTGCCAACACTATTCTGGCATGGACACCACTGAATAATGCTAATTACCGCATTTGCTGGTGAAAACCATGAAAATGAGGTGAATTAGTGATTCAGTAAGCAGAAAGACATCTGTGTCAGAGCAGTGTCCGTTGCAGAAATGTATTTGGTTACTAATCGTTTACATTTCTGCAAAAATCAAAATATGGGCATGACAGCTCAAAGTAAAGCATGTATTATGATCATTAGGCATGCCAATGGCCAAAAATGTGACCACTGGCATGCAAAACAGTTGCAAAATTATAAAAAAAATCAAAACTTTTTTTTTGGCCAATTTCAGCTGTTTAAGCATAGCACAGCAACGCACAAATGAGATCAGGCAGAAAATATTAAAAAAATGTAAAAACACAATTCTATGTGAAATATGAATTTTGTCATTATAGTGGGTAGTATGCAGAACCAAAACAATAACAAGTACCACTGGTTCCTAAGGACATATATCTGTTCTGCTTGCCCTAGCATTGCATTTACTGTTCAACTATTTGCAAAACAAGAAAGGGTCATGTCAAAACAGTAATGGCAGACAGTGTGGAAGCAGATGTCATACCCTTAAGAACAAACAAGCAATTACCAAACTGGTCTCCCAACTGTCTATGTTTGGCAGAACATTATTAACGTCCTGTCCCCATGTGTGGGCCTTTGTCTAACTGTTAGATATGGGCCTGTGCAGATGACAGTCTGTGACGGTATGACAGCTAGGCCCACATGTAGCTTCATAATAATATATAGCAACACAAACCATCTAAGGACCATAACAAATGATGTGGTGCAATTATGGACAACCTGCTAAATAGGTACACTCAGAGGTGTATAGTCCACAACCTTGTGTGTGATGTAACGGGATTTACCCTGCTCACATCTGTATTACAAATACATAGCAGCCACTGTGCTCAAAGCCAGTGACTGGAATACAGAAAGACACAGAGACACACATAAGGGGAAAGGGAGCCACTGGCCAGACAAATGGGGAATGTGCATGCCAGAACAAATTGTGCACCAACATAGGTGCCAGGCAGTGTATGGAGTCAGTAAACATCACCTGCAAATACACAACATACACCCATTTAAGTGGAGGTCTGCAACAAAACAAAAACCCAAACAATGGACACCTCAGAGGCAAAATCACATGTGAACTCCACAAACCTGCACACTACAGACCATGAAGACTCCACACACCAGGGTCTTGCAAACACTAAGGCCTTACCCCAAACACCTACCCTACACAGATAGCCTAACAGCACTATCCCTCTACTCCATTCCATACAGACTCTGCTGAGGTAACCCCGTCTGGCATACAAAGCAATCCAGACCCTGCCTTGATGGGGATTGTTGTACATTTGGAACTCAAGGCCCACTCCTTCAACTTGTAGGCACAGCATCAACCTGGGCTGTGATATCAGTATGGCTTGTTGGTGTGACAGATACATGTACCACACACTCCCCCATCTGTGGAATACACTCCCTGTCAATAGCAAACCAAGTGCCTCAATACCCCTAGTGATGTGTTCCCTGTATAAGTGTATGGGAAACACAAAATACAGTGCTGTGATGCCACCTATGTCCCTGCTGGACAGGGGGTTTGTGTGCTGACATGTCATAACATGGGCTACACTCTCATATGCATGGGTTATAAGGGCTTCAGGGCCAATACCCTACTAATGTCATAGCAACCTAACAACCTATACACAACTGTCTGTCAGTGGTTCACCACATTATTCTGTACTGCTCTGCCACTGACAGACCTGGAAGTCACAGTGCTATGTGGAATATACTACATATATGATGGACATTTATGTACAGTAGAATGCACTCTGTGCCCACACCCATACCTCTCAAACTCTGACAGCATGACATCTGGACAAGGTCATAAATAAAAGTGATACAAAGTCCAAATGATAGGCATGTGTTGTAAATATTGCCCTTACATACTGAGAAAGTTGGTAAAATAATGGGTTTTGCATTAGCAGGAATAGTCTGAAAGTTATGAAGTCTGAAACACTAATGTCTGTCATTTTATAACATCAGTCTTTAATTATATGCAACTAACTTACCATAAAAACACAAGTTTATGTAGACCGGACTAAATGTCTGGAGAAACATCTGGACAATCTGCCAAAAAATGTACAGTTGAGAGGTATGGCCACACCAAGATATGACTATTCGAATAAGAAGAATACCACACAAGCAGGAGATCCCCAGCCAGTATATCACCAAGTTGCTGGACTGTTTACACAGCTTCATCAGTCAACCAGCTGTAGCCACACCTCTCAACTGGCCTTTTTGGGCAAGAATGTATATAGTTGGGCTCATAATATTGGTCTGTGCATAATACATCTTGAATTCCTCTGATAAAGCACTGTGATGATCTGAGGATGTCTGTCACTAGGTAATGACACCATACATTCCAGTGTCAGACTTCAGATATGTCAGAAAATGTCTGCTAAAACAAAACCCAGTACCTCTAGGAAAGTCCTGTTAACTTTTGAGAGCTATGGCTTTAGCACACAAAACCCCAAACCAGAGTGCAATTATCTCTGGAATGGAGTCCCACTCTCACTATAGAAGGTCATAGTGGGCATGCTCCTACACTTAGAGAATCACAGGCCATGTCGGAACCCACATAGGACTATATAACTGTATTCTCTATATGTGTCTTTACATACAGAGAGCTATGTACACCTTAACTGTCCCTACATGCACCCATCAGATAGGATTATCCTCAGCTAGTTGTAGGTGGCCCATATGTGATATATCTGCATCTGTTGCATGTGATGCACAGACATTTATATGGGAAACATATAACAATATGTCAAGCATACACACACATAGCCATGGGAAAGAGAGACACAGACAGTGATAGAGAGAGACACACAGTGGGAAGCACAGAGCGTGAGTCATACACAGAGATACCCTGAATGGCATAGAGTGATGTCCTGCTATGGACAGTGGCATACCGGTTGTAACCAGTTCCACATGACAGCATGAAGATGAGCTCCATTGTGTAATAGTACTGAGGTGCGGTTTATAATATCACATCACCTGCCTTTGTGTGTGTTTGTGTGTGTGTGTGTGTGTGTGTGTGTGTGTGTGTGTGTGTGTGTGTGTGTGTGTGTGTGTGTGTCTGTAGTTTTAAGTATTGGAGGCTGTTCCCACTCAGTGCACTTCCCATTGCCCTACTTCACAAGATCTGCTGTTGTTATTCACATTAGAAGTACCATTGGACACCTGTCAGTCCTATAAGCTCTGTAGTGCTTGAGATAACTCTGTAATGCTGTAGTGCAAATAACATGATAGGTAGGGTTCTAATCTCAGTCCTGGCAAGTGTGTCATGTGTGTGTGTGTGTGTGTGTGTGTGTGTGTGTGTGTGTGTGTGTGTGTGTGTGTGTGTGTGTGTGTGTGTAGGTGAAACAGTTTTAGGTCATTCCCACCCAGTACACTTCCCAGTGCCCTACTTTAGCAGTCCTGCTGATGTCATTCACCTTATAAGTACCTTTGGGCAGTTGTCAGCCTTATAAGCTCTGTAGCATGTGTGATAACTGTGCAACACTATAATACAAATAACTAGATAGGCAGGGGTTCTATTCCCAATTCTGGCAAATGTGTGTATGATTGTAGGATAATGCATTGATAGGACTTTTCCACCCAGTACACTTCCCAGTGCCCTACTTTAGCAGTCATGCTGATGTCATTTATCTTAGAAGTATCTTTGGACACTTGTAAGCCCTATAAGCTCTGTAGTGTATAACACTATAGTATAAATAACTAGATAGGTAGGGGTTCTAATCCCAGTCCTGGCATATGTGTGTGTGTGTGTGTGTGTGTGTGTGTGTGTGTGTGTGTGTGTGTGTGTGTGTGTGTGTGTGTGTGTGTGTGTGTGTGTGAATAACAGTACAGTACACATAACTAGATAGGCAGGGGTTTTACTCTCAGTTGTGGCAAATGCGTGTGTGTGTGTTTGTGTGTGTGTGTCTGTGTGTGTGTGTGTGTGTGTGTGTGTGTGTGTGTGTGTGTGTGTGTGTGTGTGTGTGTGTGTGTGTGTATGTCTGTGAAAGTGTTTGCAGGGTAATGTATTTTGATGCCCTTCCCACCCAGTACATTTCCCATTGTCATACTTTACAAGGGCTCTTGATGTAATTCACCTTAAACATATCTTGCAACACTGTTAAATGCTATAAGCTCCATGGTGTGTGTGATAAATGCATAACACTGTAGTACATGTAACTAGGAAGGTGGGGGTTCTAAACTCAATACTGGCAACTATGATACTGTGTGTGTGTGTGTGTGTGTGTGTGTGTGTGTGTGTGTGTGTGTGTGTGTGTGTGTGTGTGTGTGTGTGTGTGTGTGTGTGTGTGTATGTGTGTGTGAATCACATCATCTCTGTGTGTTTGTGTGAGAATCATATCCTCTGGGGTGTGGGTTATACCATTTTGAGGCATGTACCACCCAGTACATGTCCCATTGCCCTACTTTACAAGGCCTGCTGATGTAATTCACCTTAGATGTACCTGTATACACTTGTCAACACTCTAAGCTCTCTGGTGTGTGCAATAACTGTGTAATACTATAGTACAAATAATTAGATAGGTAGGGGTTCAACTCTCAATTCTGACAACTCTAGTAGTGTATGGGTGAAGCATATCCCCTGTGGCTATTATTTGTGTAGGTTATACCGTTTTAAGGCCTGTTGACCCCCTACCCATGACATTACTTTAAAGAGCCTGTTAATGACATCTGCCTCACATGCACCATGTAACACTATACAGCTCATACCAATCATCTGTACAGATGTACATGGAATATCCACGTTTGCAACCTATATGTGTTCTGTGTCCCCTAACAATGAACATTTCCTGTGATAGAATTGCCAGATATGTCACAGTTACCTTAGTGACAGACATGCCAGCATCAGACATCGTACCTGATTGACACATCATGCTGATACAAAGTCTGTCACTTTATCACTTCTGCAGGTTTGTAGGAGCAGTAGATGAAAGCAATTGCTATTTCTGGTAGGTTATCCCACCATCCATGAAGGCATTCACAAGATTACCTGTTGTAAGAGGTTGTGTGTTATTTCCCAAGCATATAATCTATGTGTAGCATGTCATGTGTATGCAGCACTATAGTACATATGAGTGGATACGTAGGGTTACTAATATGTCTATTGGCAACTGTGTATGTGTTTCTGTATGTATAGCCTCTGTGGTTGTCTTTAGTGTGTGTATGTGATGGCTATATAATTCTGTGTGCATCTTCCACCCTGTGAACTCCCCCATTGCCAGCCTAGTGTCAGCCCATACAGATGTCATCCACCGTATAAGCACAGTTACACAGTTTGTAATACCAAGCCACTGCGGTGCATACAATGATGATATCACTGTGTATTGCACATTAATAGATGGGTAGGTCATCTACGCTGAGAAGTGTCACCTCCATGTACATGTGTGTTTCAATGCATGTCCCCATATAGTGGTGTGTGTGTGTGTGTGTGTGTGTGTGTGTGTGTGTGTGTGTGTGTGCGTGCGTGTGCGTGCGTGTGTGTGTATGTGTGTGTGTGTGTGCATGTGTCAGATGGCTCTAACATGCTAAAGGCCTCTGAACCCACCATTGGCAATCTTAACAGCCCTTGTAACTGTCAACCAATTGCATAGTAGTGGCAGACACTGCCACTCTACAGTAGTGCTGTGCTGTCTGTGTTATGTATCTAGCGCTATCATTTGTAAGACTGTGCAGGTAGGGGCTGTGCTCAGCCCTTCATCAGCTGCCCCATGTACAGGACTATGACTCTGTGTGCACTACCAGCATGAGAGGCCAGACATGCATATGAGATAGCAGACACACATGCTGGTGAATGTCAGGTTAGACTAGCACAGGCCAACCTGTGTCAGTAATACATACCCCAAACCTGTCATACACAGTACCAGGCATACCCTCATCAACTGCATGATGGCTGAGTTGATGGGACAGAAATGGAATGGACAACAGGTGTTGATAGCTGAATCTGTTGCAGTTAAAGTAATGGCTAAGCTTGTGAGGGATCTAGTGCCAGTACTCAAGTAACCTCCTCTGTATGTGTCAGCCTGCAGTCCTACAGAACACCCAGGTGCCATGTATGAAAGCTAGGTGGCTGTGTCAAGGGTACATATGCAAGATCGCACTCTCTGCCACAACTGCCCCTCATGCACTGTTGCATGTAAACACACATGGTAAACATGTAGATGTACAGCTGTACCTTGGCTATGAAAAGATCACTGTGTTTCCAGTCCGCCTTACTCATCATTGCTACTGTCAGCAGGCCCACAGCCTGCAGACACACAGGCACCTGGAACAAAAACAGAATACAGTACATGACACGACAGTCAGTCAGCAGTACTAACAGCAATAGTGCATCATGGCTAACAATGTACATACACCTCAATGTGTACCCATAACTACTGCCAGCAGACAGCATCTTACACAGCATTACATTGCTACATTGTACTATAGTCACCCTGTGCATCAGTCCCATATGAGCATATCTGTGCATTGATGGTATGGATAACAAGGTTGTGGCACAAGTATCATCACATGCAGAGGGTGTGTTGTTGGATTGCCAGAGGCCTAGGCTGGGCCATATGGCTGACATCATGTGTGTGTGTGTGTGGAGGGGTGTCTGTGTGTGTGTGTGTGTGTGTGTGTGTGTGTGTGTGTGTGTGTGTGTGTGTGTGTGTGTGTGTGTGTGTGTGTGGAGAGAGATGCTGTTCAATTGGGCCATGCAGAGGAGCTGTCTATCTCTGGTGGTAACCAGCCTGTGATAGGGATGTGTGAGTGTTTGTCTGCACACCATCAAGCCACGTGGATGCCCAACACAACATTATGTTGGATAGCCATGCACCATATATAACAGGATGTACAATTCACCATCTTCCAGCAGGGACATGGGAACTGGTTTTGCCAGGAGTCTCACTGACACCACCAGGCCCAAGGACAGATGCAGTACTACTCCCTAATGGTGGTTGCCATCTGTTAGATCCACATTCCTGACAGGAATGGCCAGGACAATGTGCCTATGGCCTGCTCCTTTGTGGTGTGGACAGCAGTCTCTCTTCAGTATTGCTGATGGTACTGCCACTATGGGACTTTTAATGTGCATGGCCATGTGGGCTCTCAGCTGATCATGCTGCTGACCTACATCCACCTGGCTGATGCCTTACTCCCACCACATGCTCAAGAACAGACATTGCATGGTCGAGCAGTGACAATGTCTCACTCCACTGTCTATCCATGACATCGGACAAATGACATATGGCATCAGAAATGCCGTGGAGGTCATCATGCATGACAGAACTTGCTGCAGTCCTGACCCTGAGCATCTGTTTGGCATTGTTGTCAGTACACACCTGTGCTTCCATGATGGATTGTAACATGCTTCTGGTGACACCTGCTGTGTCACATGTGACAGGGGCTTGATGGGCAGCTGTCCTCCATCAAGCACCCCTTTTCCATCTGCCTGTGTTTGTCCTCACCTGCTCTCTGGCTATGGCTGGTGTCTACACTCACACTTACCATAGTCAACACACTAGCCTGTTCCATGCCATCACCTTCCAACTGTCCATTATCTGGGTATGTGTGGGCATACTGGCTGTGTGTGGGGACATGGTGGGTGAAAGTGGGAATACTAAACAATGGCACAGATTCAGACCCCAACAACCCCATCTGTGCCTCACTATGACCACCATCATCATGGGAGTCCGCTAAGACACTGACATCAGGTTGTGAGGGGGAGACACACCAACCCTCATGTTCACCTGCAAGGGGAAGGCAACATACAATACCCTGCAGTATTATGTTTGCTGATACACACACACACACACACACACACACACACACACACACACACACACACACACACACACACGCGCACACACACACACACACACACACACACACACACACACACACACACACACACACACACACACACACACATGCACTCCTGGTAAAGTCTGGCACAGCTTTGACACATATGGCCCTTCAGGCCAGACCTTATGGTAGTTCTACGTGCCACAATCCATCTCTTTCACAGCTACTGTAAGGCCCACAACAAAGGGTGAGAAATCCTATTGTGTGATGGGCCTATTAGCAGAATGGTAATTGTGACCAAGATCAAGGCTATTGGATTGAGCTATACATTGTCACCAAGTGCATATGGAAGTGCTATAATAGTTGACTTACTGCTATACAGACCACACACAATGACCAGGTGTAATGATATGTGATGATAACTGATTAAGGTACAAGAGTATACACTATCACTGCAGTACCTATACAGTTCAGACTCACAGGGATTCATTCTGGACAACATTGCAGGACAGTCTATAATACATACAGGAAACATGTAAAGTACTAGGTGCATAGCCTAATAAGATGATACCAGGCTATTGGCCCTGATGCCCTCATAAGCCTAGCCTAGACTTTCGCCCATGTCCCTTCAAAGCCAGCACCTGTTTACTCATTCAGCTGGGGCACACATGGGATCCCAGGGGTATCTTGTTCATTTCCCATTCAGTTGTCCAGTTTCTTCTTCAAGAGGGCTATACAAGTAGTCTGCTAGACATAGGGAAGGAGTGTTTTTTACAGACAGTGTATTATGTGGGACACTACACTATCCTGACAACAAGTACTATACATGTCACAGACAAGGTGAGAGCCTTGTGTGCATGTTGCGTGAGTGGGGTTTGTCTTACAGATATGTAGAAATGCCATCAAGTCTGGTTTGGAAATGGCCTTATATGCCAGACAAAGGTTGCCTATGATCATTCTGTATGAAACCGAGTACAGGGACAAGACTTTCAGCTTATCTGTATAGGATAAGTGTTGCAGATCCTGGATTTGCTTGGTCAGGAACCTTTGTGGTCTCTGCAACTGCTGCATTTTCTTGGCAAGGTACATGCCAAAGGAGCCATTGTACTCAGTAGTGCGTCTGATAAGGGTGGAGTACAGGGATGTTGTGGCCTCCTGGTTCCTAGATGACATACCCATATTTGTGAGGTGGGCCATGTAGACAGCTGTAAGTGCAATGGTGCCCACACAGTGGGAAACTGTCAGGTTGCACAAGTCACCTCACACCTGATTGCATGCTCAGTACATTATTGCTGTCATAATTAGTGTGGATGATATCTACCACATCAGGTAGAATGAAGAATCTCCTGGCATTCAGTTTGAGGCAATGCTTCTGGCACCAGTCATTAATTTGGGTGAGAGCCTCTTGGAGGCTGCTCACATCAGTAGAGGAATATAAGGCAGTGGCCAACTTGCAATCATCTGTAAACCTGATCAGTCACAGACCACTAGTTTTGTCTTGTACCTCAGAAATGTATATCTCAAACAGAAGAGGCCCCTAGACTGATCATTGAGGTACACTGCTCTGGAATAGTCTACACTAGAGGTGGCTTCCACTACTTTGACTTAGTGGGTGCTATCATTGAGCCAGTTAGTTACCCATCTGGTAAAATACAGGTTGATGCCTAGCTGTGTAAGCTTATGTATCCTGGCCAACTGGGCATTATTGTGAGAGAATTGGGTAATGTGAAGTCAGGCATTTTTCACCATCTTCCCCTCATTTCCCCTCATCCTTATGCTTGTTGATCACTTCAGAGAAGTTGACCAGGTTTAACAGGCCTGATCTTCCTTTGACAAAACCACACTGTGTGGGCTCAAGCATTTTGAGGTTGCCGATGTCCCTGTTCATAATGTCCTTGATATTGCCTTACATGCCCATGCAGATCAGGCTAGTTAGGCTGATGTGCCTATGATTGGCTGCATCAGTAGATTGCTCCGCCTTTGAGTACAGGGATGACAGGGGCTGCCCTCTGTGCAGATGGGATGACATTGGTGCTCAGGCTTTGGTTGACTACAGTGTATAATGGAATTGAGAGCACATGCCTGAGTTCATGTAGGATGCAGCCAGGGACGGTATCATGCATATGTAGACTTCTGTGCATTGCCTTTGAGAGGGCATTATGGACCTGCTTCCTGATAATGAGGGGAGGAGGGCAGGTGCTGTGCATGCACATGTGTACCGATGGGTGGACAGGGGGATGATGTTTACACTTCTCTCATCTGCAGCAGGTTGGCTATATCTATGCCGTATGTGTATGTGGTGTTATTGACCACCACTACAGAGCAGATTTGGGTGTTGCCTCTGGGATTGCAGACATATGTGTGGAAGGCCTAGTGATTGGCCTTGGTGGATTTGTCCAGTTTGCACTTGAAGACAGCCTTAGGGTAATTCACCTGTGACCTTATTTGCTTATTCAGACCAAAGTGACATTGCATTCCAATTAGGCACCTGCTCCATCTTAGCCCTGTCCAGCAATTATTTCCACCTATTATGGTATTTGTGTATTGCTGCTGTCCACCATAGACATTTACTGCACCTTGAAGGAGATGATGTCCTCTCAGGTATTGCTAAGTCCATACAGCTATGTAGGTGCTCACATAGTATTGTGGTGTGGGCTTGGACACTACTGCTAGTTCCAACTGATGGGACAGTGGCTGTAAAGCTACATCTACCTGCTCTGAGGAGATTTATATTCATTTTTGTAAAGTTTATTTTATTTGACCATGACAAGGGGGGGGGGCAGGGGAGATGGTGACCTGAACCGTGATGGCTATGTGGTCAGATCTTACCAAGGTGAATGACACCTTAAGGAGTACAACAGTGGCTACTCATGTTGGCTAAGACCAGGTACAGGATATTTCCATCTGTTGTAGGAGTATTGACCAGCTGATCCACTGCATTGCCATTGACAAAGCCAAGGAATCTCTGTGCATTCATGTTCAGGTAGCATAGCTGATGCACACTATGGTTGGTTAGTTAAAGTCACCCAGGAGCAGGGTAGATGGTTGAATCTTGACACACTCCAGCAAGTCCAGATAAGTGTGGTGGGTGTCCAGAGTCATGGTTGGAGGTCTGTAGCTAGCTATGATTTGAGTAGGTGTTTTGTCATCAGTTAACTGTACTCAGGATGTCTCCCATGTGTCATATTGTTTGGCCAGCCTGGAGGTGTTTATGTGTCTGATAATATTTAAAACTCCACCTCCTGTGGCTTTGCAGCCCTCCATTTGGGGTCTAAACGTATGATGGGATGAGTAACCTAATAAGGTTACTGTGCTCTCTACAGCTGCAAAGCAGGTGTCAGTGACTGGAAAAATGTTAGCATTCTACAGGACAAGGTATGCTTGCATTGGCATGGGTTTCATGCTAAGACACCTAGCTCTTGTTAGAGCAAGACATCTGCACAAAGGTACACATCACTTGTAAGACAAGCATATGTATCATAACAGCATTCACAGGTGACATATGAATATTTACAACATCCCAGGTAGCTGGCCTAGCAGTGTCACAGTCAGTATTGGACAATAGACACTCCAGTAGTAGTCATGCATAAGCTGACTTTTGCTGGGGTGACTCAGGGGCCAAAGCTGTGATCTATGTCACTGCAGACAGGGCCAGCAGGAATGGCCATATGTGCTGGACAGCAGCATGTGAGTCCAGCAGGTCCTGTTGCAACCTAGTGTTTAACTTCCTATTTCACATTATTGCATCCCCCTTCTACATTCCATTACAAGCTTAAGTGATGGACATGCCTGTTATAGTGCTGAAGAGATTCCTCAGAATAATGCAAACGTTTTGGTTTGTGTAGTCGCAGTCTGTCTTTGTGTAGATGGGTTCAGACCTGTGTTGCATAGGCAGCAGCTTGTCTTTTGTAGGTAATGCTCATGAGCAGGTGACGGCCTGTGCACCAGTCAGTGTCTCCCACTTGCTACCTGCATCCAGAGCAGCTGTGCTTTCTTTCCATTAGCCAACGCCATAGCACCACAGTGCTATAATTAAGTCCTTCATGTGGGCCTTGCTCCTTTTCCTTTCCTGTGTGGAGGACATTATGGAGGTGTGGCAGGTACAGCCTTACAGACGGTAGGTGGAAATACCTCTCAGGACAAGACATGTGAAGACAGCCCAACAACATGGGGGACAAAGCCTCAGAATTGGGTACAGATTGTATGTACGTATTGCTGTTATACACATAGAAGATTGCTACATTAACAGGGTTTTTCTGCACATGTATTTTCTGAGTGACTTGACGTCTGACAGTGATATGACTCTGACATATCTCTCAAATGTCCCAATGTCCAGAGACTGCCCAGAGGTTTGCCTGTTATGTTTAGTCTGTTCCTCAGACAATTTCTGTTTTTAAGAAATCAGTAAGATAATTGTAGTTAGTAAATGCTGACATTCATTTGTGTTTCAGACATCATATCCTTCAGGGATGTTATGTTACAACACACCCTGTAACATCAGGAACTGTTTCAGTTTGTAACACCATTATGTGAGATATGTCCCACTTTTCAGCCAGTTGTCCAACAGGTATGTCAGGCTTTGTCCAGATGTCATGCAGTAAGAGGTTCAGAGGTATGGTGTATCATTATTTAGTGACTTTACTCCTGATATCATCCCAGTGACTTAGCAGACTCCTGGTTGTGTTATGTGGTAGTGGCCATAAATATGGTCCCACTCCCTGGACATTGTGTGGAAATCTGTACAGTTGAGAGTTATGTATATTTGGCCAATTCTTAACAGACTGTCAAGACTGTGTAGAAGTGTTGTGCGCAAATGTTTTTTGGGCTGAGTAGAGAGAGTAGCAGATGTGTGTGTCATAGATCCTTTTCTATCTGACTGTGCATGCTGCTACAGTTGCTGGTGGTCTATCAGGTGTATATGTTTGTAGGGGCAAACTGAGAAATGTCCTGTAACACCTCAGGATTCCTAGTAGACTGTGAGTTGGGGCAGTATATGTCAGTGTAGTGTGTGACTGGCAATCAGGATATGTTTGTTCAAACAGTCGTCACACTCTTGAGTTAATTTGGGGTACTGCTATGTTGCTTTGACTGTGGTGCAAATGGGTGTGGGTGGACACTTTCACACCAATGTCTTCTTTTCCCTACAGTTACATCCCTGTGGTGCATGATATATTTGCAAATACACGGGTAATTCCCCTGAGCTGATTTGGAGTAGTGTCATGTTGGTCTTACTGTGGTTCAGAAGGTGCTGGGTGAAATGGTTGGCAGCTATCTGTGTTTTTTCTCTTCTGTTACATGACTGCAGTCATACTTCTCCACTGTCCAGATGTCTATACACTGTCCAGATGCGTGACTCATATGTTTGGTCTCTTCCCCATAACAGTTGTGGGTTTCTGACAAATCATTGGGATGCTGTGAGCATTGACATCAGTAAATGATGACAATCATTTGTGTTTCAGACCTGGAATGTATCAGAAATACATGTTAAATCAAACCAAGCTACTCTAGCAGATTTCTATGCGTATAACAGCCATATTTCAAATATGTCACTATTGTTTGCCCTTTATCCCCCCACTCTGTCAGGCTCTTAGCAGATGTCTTGCAGTAAGAGGTTGTTTATATGTATATATATATATATATATATATATATATATATATATATATATATATATATATATATTTATTTATTTATTTGTGTGTGTGTGTGTGTGTGTGTGTGTGTGTATGTGTGTGTGTGTGTGTGTGTGTGTGCGTGTATGTATATATATATATATATATATATATATATATATATGTATATATATATATATATAAAAAAGAGTACTATGAATATGCATGTTTTCCCTTATGTTAAATGACTGTAGTGCATGATTTGTTTGTAAAAACATTACAAATTCTAACAGTTCAGCTGGTGTAGAGGTACATTGTTCTGATTGCAGTGCAAAAGATCCTGGGTTCAAAGCTTTGTAATGAAGATTTTTTTTTTCATTCATGTTAAATGGGCATAATGCATGATATGTTTGTAAAAGCATTGCAAATTCCTGGAGCTGAGATGGTGTAGTGATATATTGTTGTAATTGTAGTACGCAGAGTCCTGGGTCTGAGACTTGGCAGGGCTGCTCCCACACTAATTTACTTAAGGAAAAGAAAAAGGGTGATAGGAAAGTGCTGAAATGGGGGCAAGCAGGGGGTAAAACATTTGGAAATCAAGCTAGGGATGTGCAGGATGGGTGTAGGAAAGGACCATAGCTCTACATTTCTTCTGCAGCAACAGCTCTGAGTAATGTGTAGAATTTGGAATTTGCAGCCTCACACCCCACAGGGAGGGGTGTTGTGACAGACATTTGTAGAATAATCTGTGGGTAGATTGATTAATTTCACTGTACATTGGGGCGAAATGTAGAGCTATGTATGGGGCAATGATTCTTTTTTTTTTTTTGCTGGACAGATGTCCTTTTTTAAGGTGAGAGAGGGATGGTAGGGAAGGGCTGTGGGTATATTTGGGGATGTAGGTTGGGTAGGATAGGTTGCATTTGCAGACAGACATACAAGACAGCAGATAGGAGTGGTATATGACACATGATTGGGTAAACACCTTTGACAGGGAGGGGGGTTGGGAATTCAAAGCCCATGAGCCCCCAAATGGATACAGTGGGACTGAGGTCCCCACCCATGGGCGGTCACCACTGCACCTTCATGGCCTCAAAAGTGGCTGTGCTTGGGGCTGGACAGGAGGGCCAGCCTGCCCCTCAAGGTACACCAGGCAGCCCTCCATCTGGTGCAGCCATCCATCCAACTCCATGCGTATGATGCTGTGCACCGTACCCCGGAATTGGCGACGGGTGATGATCTCCTCTCTGTGCCTGCATCTGGGGGGTGGGCCCAACATCCCCTGAGGTGGTTCCACCTGTACGGTGGTGCAGGACCAGCAGAGGAGGCAGTTCCAGGTTTTGTCCCAGATATACTGGGACCCGGTGCCATGGCCAGATGAGGCAGACAGTTGGATCCTCTGGGATCTGCCTTCCCAAACGTACTATGGTGTTGAGGTTTTACAATATATATTGGTTAGTGGTGAATAAAACATTTCAAAATTAGTTATAACAGCATGAGTGGGTGTTCCAATTAACCTCATGCAAAGATTTTAAACAGTTGCGTAGCAAACAGAACACATGCATAAATGGAACAACAGTATGCATTGTAACAGCATGCCAGTAACATTGACGGCAACAGGCCATCAACAATGGTATTTGAGAAAGGTATGTTAACATGCAATCAATCAAATATGTGAACAGTAATAGAACACAAGTCCCAACATTAGGTTTTGAGATCAACATACCTGTAATATATGAATGATAATTATCGATGCAGATAAGGGGTGGGGGAGAGGCAAAAAGTCGATTAACAACTGTTTTGGCTTCTATTTTTCACAACAGTGCTGCTCAATACTCTACTGATTTGTCCTCACTTTACATCTGCCTATGGCTCATATCTTCTGTAGCACAAACATACCTGTTAAACTATCAACCTTGAATGGTATGAGGCAAACTGTGACAACTCTGGGTGCATGATTAGAGAGGATTCGTACATGTCAGGGTTACATATGTGACACAGAATAGGTACCCTTCACTGCTGTTATGCGAGTGTGCTACAGGCATACTTCACCTGGTTTCCTATCTGTGTCCATGGTTATTTGCAGCAGTGACTACTAGCCATGAAAGTGTGACACTTGAGAGACATGTATCAGGAAGAGTGCATGTTGTATGTAACTATCCTGCTGTCATTTGCAGGCATGGGGTTGGACAGTGGAACAGTTGTACATGGTGTATTAGTATATCCTTCTTACAGCTACTACCAACATTTCTTTATCTGTAAAACCTGTGGAGAAAATGTTTATTAACACTACTTGACTGTTTCTACATTTATTCCTGATTCCTTGTGTGTAGATATGCATACATCTTACTTCCACTCCCTGGATTCGAACCGTGTCTGGGTGTGCAAAATTAATAACTAAGCTATTTCTCATCACACTGAGTTACTGGGCAACTGCTGTTTTGTTTGACTGGTTTCTACCTAATACTCTCTTGGTTAAACAGTCTGACCTTGTAATCCTGAGATGCATGCATGACAGATAGTGTACTGTGCATTAATCCTTTGAAGTAATACAATCTGAACAGCAAAGGTTAACACACGGCAATGCTGGATGGGACACACTGTGATACATTACACATTACTATTCAGGGTTCAGAGCTTAGTGCAGTATATATTTCATATTTCATTTATATCTTGTTTTACAGCTCCACAATCTACAGTTTTTCTTAACAGCTGGTTCTCAGAACAACCTCAGTTAATGCACATTGTCAAACCCATGTTTGCTGTGGAGAACCTGTATACAGTCTATTTCTACAACAACATACCAGAGTAAACACAACAGTTTTTGGTATTGGTCTTTATTACAGTGACATGGCACAGTGCTTTAGTACTACATATCCTGTAGATCAATATTAGTCAGACAAACTTTATTAATTCGGTTAGCATAGTAACATTATAACTACTGGCAGCAATCAATGTACTTCTTCTTAGTTATTTGCACTATATACTACAAGATAGGTTTGTACTCACCAGCCTGTCGGTGCAGCCTTAACATTCTGTCAATCATGGGCTTTGATGTTGCTAGCCCTCTCTGCAGTAGCTGTAGGGGAGAAAAATAAAATGTATGCATGCCTGTCTATCACATACTCGGGCTAGACTTTGGTACAAACTACTTGATACTGATACTTACACACTACTGGAGCATTCCATGCCTGTGCATCTTGGATCCACTGGGTCAAGAGCTCCCCTTCCTCCTCTTTAGGTCGGCATAATGGTGCCGTACCTGCTCACCAGTTCAGGGGATGCCAGCAGCACTGGTGAGATCATAAGCAAGACGGTCTCAGGCTTCCACTTTGTATTGTGAGCCATGGCACTGGCCCTGCAGCATTCTTTTGTCATGGCTTTCTACAAGGAGTCCAGCCATGACCCTGGACTCCTGAATGCCCCAGTGCTGCACACAAAAGCACGCTCCTTCACCAATGCCTGACATAGTACCTGCACAGATCAACTACGTCAGGTTCTGGCTGTATTCACACCTGTGTGGTTTAAATAAGGCCATATTCCCACCCTTTGCTGTCATTGGACCATTTTGAAAATGCTAAGCTCAGCTAAGCAGTGCGCAAATCTGCTAAGCTGAATTGAACAGTGCTTAAAGGGGTAATTGCTGAGCACTGCTTAACAGTGTGCAAATCCACTTAGCTGATCTAAATGTTGCTTAGCATTCACATTTAAGCAATGCTTGAACTGGCTGAGCATAGCTGAGCATGGCTTAGCTTTGCTCAGTTTTCATTTAAAAAAATATCAGGATTTTAGATTAATTCATCATTACTGACATATAATTAAGAATATATGACTTACTTTACATGATACCCTCCTATGTGCTTTCATTACACTGCCTTGAGGTGTGACTATACTGTATGGGACACTTGTGTATACATGGGTGATTTCAAATGTTATATGCACTCACACTTCCATTTTGGACCTGCTACACTACACTGGGTAACAAATATCGATTACTACATAATTTCTTTTTTAAAAACAATTTCTACATAATTTCACATAAAAATTTTTTTTTAACAATGCTTTAACCATGTAAAAATAAAGTGCCTACCTTGATACTTGAACCATGAATGCATGTAAAGCTGGGACTCTAACCACTACGCTACTTTATCATTAAGATTTCAGCTATAAATTTTTATTTAGCTGCTATGAGATATTTAACCAATATTGAGCAGAGGGCCCTAACACGCAAACCTGCTTAGCTATGTTTAAACATATCTTAGAATGGGGAAAAAAAAGGAAATTAATAAACACACTTTATTTATATGTACCAATACTCCTTGTCAGTCACAGTAAGGGAAATTGTATTTATGGTTCATTTCTCATATGATTATGGTTTTCTAGCAAATCACTGGCAGATCAATCAGGGTTTAAGTCAGAAAATAATGACAGACATTTACGTTTCAGACTTCATACCCTTCAGAAAATCTGTGCTAATGCACAACCTAATATTCTGTTATTCTATCAGCTTTCCAAGTTTATAAGGGCAATATTTAAAAAGATTCCCTATTTTTGGGCATTTTCACCCCATTATTTATGGCTTTGTCCAGATTTCTTGTTCTAAGAGGTTGAGGGTATGTGAGGCAGACATGGGGACATTCTGTGAAAACCTGTATAGTTGAAGGGTATGGCTATATGGCACTTTCACAATGTGGGGCATGCGTGACAGTAACTGTCACACACCCCCTACATTGCTTCCTATTTTCATAGCTGCTTTCAGTGTCTGTGGACACTGAAAAGCATTTAAAAAGTGCTGTACAGCACTTTGAGAATGCAGGGGATGGGTTAGATGTGTGTGCACTACTTAAACACACCCCCTGCACTCAGTAATGTTTGTGTCCACTTAGCCTTAGCAGTAGTGCGCCTTCATGAATATGCAAGGTGTGCTGCTGTTAAAGCTATGCTGAAATGGGCATGGTTCACTCTCTGCAGGAATAGCACTATTCCTGCATGGAGTTTATTGAATCCAGGGGAGTAATTATTACATTTGTAATATTGTGTAAACAGCTTACAATATCTCTGCAACCAGCCAAGTCACACAAGTAATGTCAGGAGCATTTTAACCATCTAGCTGAGAGCTTTCATATGAGGCTAGTGAGTTCTGTCTGTGTTATATAATAAAAAAAACAGTTAATATCTTTTTACCTGCACTATGCAGAGATCAAATATTAATGTAGTTGAGTTTGCCATTGTGTAAGCTTTAAGATGAAATCTTTTACAACCTTGTATACAGCATGTTTTTAGAATTATTGATGCAAATATGAACAAGCAATATTTGATGCCTAGAGGCATCAGTAGGAGTAAACTGCAGATGCACCTGGAGGCATCACTCAGATGTAATGAATTAACAAAAATTTTCTAACAATACATGTCTAGGATTTACAGTTTCCAAGATAAGTTGTTTATAAAAAATATGTCAAAAATATAATTATATTATAATATATTATGGTATTTTTGGAAAGGCTGAATGGACTTACTATTATGACTGTAAAGAATACTTCTTACTGATAACATTGCTATGTGTATAGTTTTAAAAGCTTTTATTCTTCAGAAAATATTTACATTTATCTTATGCTTTTTAATTTTATTTTTCAGAAAATATTTTGGAATGCAAGATATGTATAAGCTGGTATAGGTGTGGTAAATATCCATTTAGAATGAGAAAATAAGGTCTACATATGGTATTTATTATTTTATTTATTTATGTATTGACATTTGTTAACCGGGTTTGTTCAACTGGGCTTGTGGCCCATTTTCAGTGGAGACCCGAGGAAAAAAGCTTCAGTAGTACATTTTTAAACAAGTACAATTTAAAACAATATTGATATAATAGCAGTTATAGCAAAAATATTCACATATGTTGGGATACATGCATAAAGTTAAAGTTGCATTAAAAAGAAGCTAAGTAACATAATTTTACATTGATATAGTTCAATAGGTCAACAATAACATTTTTTTGTTTGAATAAAATTATGCAAATGCATAGTAGACACATTGGAGAGAGAGGTGTAATGAGGTATTAAGTATGGTCCTTTTGAGGGTACATAAAAGGAAGGAAGACTAGGGGGAGTCAAGGGAAGGGCAGGTCCTGGAATTGAGAAAATAAGCTTTTAGTTCATTTTTAAAATGTGAGGTGTGGGAGATTGAACGTAAGTCAAGGGGAAGTTTGTTCCAAGCATGGGCAAGGGAGTGTTTGTAGAGTAGTTTGCCTATTGACCTTTTTGGGTGGTATTATAATACATATTTAATTCTGTTCTTGGTTGTATTGTGAAGGTTGGTCAACCGAGCTGAGAACAGAAGGTGGGAAATGGAGTTAGCAAATTAATTCAAGAGAGTGGATGGGAACTGGTTGTTACTGTGAGATTGGAAGTTAAGGTAAAGAGCAAAAATGAAATAGAAGCTATATATAGTGGGAAAGAAAGCTGGCTAAGCTTTAACATTATTAAAGGTTTGTTTAAATGTCTTGGATAAGATGACATTTGCAGAAAGGAAGACCCAAAGAACTTTATTGAGATGAGACCTTTTATATACATTTCTGTCATTATAAATCACATCTTGGTCATTTCAGAGAAATATACATGTATTTTATTCATAGTATCTGTGATAGACAAAAAAAATGTAGACAACAGATCATGCCAACTTTATTTTGTAAGTAGGTCTGATTCTAAAATGGTGGTTTGTCTAAGATGTATGAAGCCATGAAAGACTTTTTTAAAACTTTATAATTTCAACTCTATAAACTTCATATATAAACTTAAGATAGAGGGTTTGTTTTAATTTTATTTATAGTTACTGGAATGTGTTCCCAAAGACCATTAGGAAACCTAGTGTAACTACCAGTTTGACTCATGCAGTGTCTATTTAACAGACTTGCTAAGAGTCACAGGGCATAAATCCAAACACTAAAATATCCAACACCTCAACAGCTTATAGTCTTAATTTAGTTGGAGATAACTGTCTGGTATAATATACAGATTTATGGCCTGTACAGCTCTCAGAGACATATGACACAGGTTAGCATTTTAATAAAATAACTTAAAAAAACAACCATTCCAAGCTTTCACACTCTCAAATGCTTCTTCAGGAAATAAAACAGTACACTTAGTGATATAAGTTTAAGTAATCCAATATATTGCATATTCAATTGCAAATATTTTCTTAAAGAAGCATCCATTATTAAGTTTTGTCACATTAATTTAAGAGCAGGCTTTATGAAATTTAATCCAGTGAGTCCTGATAATTTAACAGTTCATAACATATTAACCCATTTACTTTCATGGTACTCAGAAGTGGTTATTAGATCTCCATTACTTAAATTCTCATTTTCATAGTTAATTTTGCAAATTTATAAGGATGTTTATCACCAGTCTCTGACATATGTCTATTAGTTTGTTTACAGAGGTAGGGCATTGCACAGATGGACCAATTCTAAGCCCATCCAGGGAGTTACAGAAATTAAAGACAGTACAAAAGAACAATGCAGTCATTCAGAAAAAACTTAGCAATAAGGAGCGTAACTTGTTAATGTGCTGCCAGAATATTCCTTCTAATTTTTCATATATGATCTCCTATACAATCCTTAAGTTTCTTTTTTTGATTTCCCTACATAGAAAAATGGATGGACATACAGCTAAATATGTAATGTTCTTAAATTTGCAGTCAGCATAAACATTTTAATAATATTTATTTTTAGTAACTCAATGTATAAATATTTCTCCCTTCTTGAATTGTTTGCTCCATCAATTGATATATAGCTTTGTTCCTTTTCTTTGGCTGTGTTTATCATTTCCTGCTAATTTAATTTCCTTATAACAGAGTTCCTGTTTCAGATCTTCAGACTTTTTTCAAAATATAAGCATATTTTTGTTGTTATAATGTTAAATCCATCAAGCAAACACACTATGTATCCATGCTTTTTTATTAGGCTAACATTACTGTCTGTTTATTTTTGTATTTTCTTTGTGGTGTATTACAAATATCATATGCAATAATGTACTTTTATCAATAACTGGGGATCTGGATGCTCTGAGGTTCATTATAGAACAGTTCAGTGATGGCGTGAATAAAACTCGTGAGTTAAGAAAGAATTCCAGTCTTACTGCTTCAGATTTTTTTCTTCTTGCATACTTTCAACACACACAAACTGGCCAAAACTACACTGAGTACTAACTGTGGTTGAAATAACTGAAGGTGTCTGAGGGCAACTGCACCCCTTAAAGCCACAAAGTTGCAGATTTTCTGAGGTACATTTTTCCAAACTTCTGATCCAGTGATGGCTTGAACAAAAATCATGAGTAAGGAAAAAAATAATTATTTCTTTTTTTTTAATTATTTCAAGAAAGAAGTACATTTTGTCTGATGCTTAATGTTCAAAGCTGACAAAATAATAGTTCACAATAAATTTAGAAGGCAAATATTTAGGAAAATGCATAAATTATATATTGGAATAATTCCTGCCTCCCTAACCGCAACCCCCTCCAAAATGATAGTTACCTTCTGTGTATCTGTCTGGTTTTGTATTGGGATGAAAGTGAAGAAAGAAATGGCCATGGTCACATATTTCAAGTGGTCACTCTCATACATAGAGCATACATCCTCATTCCTATCTCGAGACAATCACCTTCTGTGTACCCCTATGTACCCTCTTTGTCATGAAACTGAAAGAACACACAGAACACAATAACATATTTCAAACTACTTCTCTCAGACGTATATAAAAAGCACCCCTCCTTATCCCTATCAAAAAGCTATCCAGCTGTGTGCATGTCAAAAAGGCAGCTACCTGTATACATACATGAGAATTAATTGTGAAGAAAATTTGAAAAAATAATGATCACAGTAGCGTATCCCAACTTACTTCTCCTTAACAGAATGCTGTCTCAGACAAGCTATAGTGATCATCTGTGCACCCTTCTGATGCTTTTTCAGAAAGTCACAAGAAACACACCACAGTGTTCCAAACTTCTACACAAGCTATAGTGGCCCTTTCTGCACATCCCTGAGAAATAATAATCACAATATCCCACCCCATACAAGCTATATTTATTCTCTGTGCATACTTCTCAGGTTTGACTGTGAAGACAATTTAAGAAATAATTGCAACACTGACTCCAGCACCCACCAAACATAAAGTAACCCTCTGTGTGCACTGTTGATATTTGATTGTGAGGAAAAGTAAAGAAATAATGACCACATTATCTCCAGTCCTCAGCACAAGCTACAACATCCAGTACATATCTCAGTGCATTACTGGCTTTGGAATAGGTAGGGTTGCATATAAAGATAACCACAAAAAACAAACAAACAAAAACAAACAAAACCAGATATAACCAAACAATGGCAAGAACCACTCAGAAAATAAAAATAAACAATTTTATTCTCTCAGGCGCCTCAGCAGAAGCCTTCAAGGAGTACTAAAATGTAAAGTTAAAAGAACTAAATAAATACACACACTAATTATAAAACAATCAGTTGCAGTGCAGATCCAGTTGAATAAGTACTTTCCAATTACAATCCAAGTTAAGACCAGAAGAATGTTGTGTTACATTTTAGAGTAAAAACAGCCCCCTTAAACATGAGTTTTCTTTTAAATGCAATATCCGAACAGAAATGTATGCATATTCTTTCTAAGATAGTAGCCTCCAACCCCCTGGGATTACAATTATTAAATTGTGCAAAGTGAAGTGCAATAGGGCTTTCTTTCCTAACCTGCTTAATGTTTCTCACATGCTCTTGCAGTTTAGTCTTAAATTTCTTTTTGTTCTCACCTATATATATGAGGCAACAAGGGCACTTCAGAGCATAAATAATGCCTTCAGTCTCACATGTATAAATATCAGAGGTGTGAAAAGGAATACTATTCATATAGTGAAAGGTCCTGACAACATACTGACAAGTACAACAACGTCCACATGGATGTGTACCTAAAGGCTTAACAGAAACAGATAAAGTAGAAGAAGGCAAATAAAAATAATTGTGAACCAAAATATCCCTTATCTTAATCAAGTATCCGGCAGTATCTTTAAGAAACTAGTAATAATGCACTTCTACATTATAGTATAGACATATTCCTCGGAACACATTGAAAGGACAGATTTATAGAGTGCTACGGCTACATAACAATGATACATATGCGCAGAAAGCGTTGGTAGAACTTAAGGAAGAATTTTTGGACAGAGGCTATGTAGGCAGAGATATAGACAGAGCTATCAATGGAACATGGGAAGAAAGAAGGAGCAGATGTAAACCATACTTTAGTAATAGCACAGAAGTGTCTGCTTCCTCAAGTCAGCAAACCTCTTGCACTGATACTTTCAGGGTAGTGTTGCCTAGTCTAGTGACATCAATGAATATTGCAACATCATTAAGAAGAATTGGAACATTTTACACACTGCCCCGGAGGTGGTGAACAAGATTGGCAGCAAATCTGCCTTTTGTTTTAGGAACAATATGTCCCTTAAATAACATCTTTGCAACAGAAATTAGTCTAGTGTCAACAGAAATAGTACATCTGTTAGAAAGGGCACTTTCCCATGTAGAAATTGCTTAGCATGTAGATATATATATATATATATTTATATATATATATATATATATATATATATATATATATATATATATATATATATATATACACACTCATTTTCACTATATGCATCCGACATGTAACTTTACCATTAATGTAGATTACTATGCAGATTGTAAAACTGCCAATATAGTGTATTTTTCATTTTGCCAAAGTGTCATGCATTTTATGTGGGCAAAACCAATAGATTACTTAAAGAGAGAATACTTGATCATATCAGGGACATTAATAATAAGAAGGAAAACAATGCCCTAGCTGCTCATATAATGATTA
>NC_056750.1:832154939-832179939 GCF_019279795.1 Protopterus annectens | reverse complement strand
CAGTCTGCTAGTTTAATGTCGTTGACGATGGTACTGGCAGGGTATATGTTCCCTTCTCCAATGTAGTGCAATCCTCAACTTGGTAAACATAGGTGTGCTGGTATAGGTGGCACAGCCCTACCCTTTGGAGGGTGTGGGGAGGTGTAGAACCACAGATAGTGTGATTGACAACTACTTAACCTGGTAACATGAACTGTACAGTATTACAGCCAACTAAGCGGGGGATACACTCAACAATAACTGCAATGATGCTGGCTGTGTCCACAAGATCCACACCCAGCTATATATACCAAACCCAATATCATTGTACAGCTATACAGTGGGGAAGACGGCATTTACATATCTACTACTAGTTGTGATGGAATGAATTTCCACAGGATAATACCTGTGAAATGTTAGCATTTGCCAGTCAGTTCTTGGACAGATGGCCTCCTGGGACATGTATATTCTGCAAACTGAAGTAAATCCCTTCACATACACACACACACTCTTACTTGGCAACACTGGGACTAGAGCCCCTACCTAGGTACGTAGTGCTACTAATGTGTGTGGCGTTAATTGCACACACCACACAGCTTTTAGGATGAGGTGTATTCCAGATTGCATGTTAAGTGAAGAACATCACCAGGCTTTGCACAATATAGATATGGGGGATGTACTGGTTGTTTATGAACAATACATAGTGTGACATACTGTCATATACACATTTGCAAACATATAACAGTCATACACACATCTGAGAGTCATGAGTTTATCAGTGCTAACTACCTTGTCAGTGTGTCCATTCTGTTACAGATAAGTTGCACACTGCACATGCATCACTGGGCTGGATACTGTAATCAGTTACCTGTATGGTTGATGGTGACAGTGGTCCCCATACAGTGGACCTTGAGACGTGTACTGGGGGTACCATGGTGTAAAGACAGTATACCCAGCACTCACACCCCACATTGGATATTGTACTCACTGAAACCCATGATAATACTCTGACATACCCACCATCACACATTGACCAGGACTGCAATACAACCCCTTGTCTATCTCAAGAGTGCTACTACAGGGATATGCATCTATTGCACATGCCACAGGGATAGTGGGTGATGCATTGTCATGGCTCTCCTATGGTCAGCAACATCACTATCCCTTATACTGTCTGGCAAGGTGTATTTTATTAGGAGAATGTGGCCTCAGAATGCTGTATCCTACAAATATACACACTTGCACACATACACGCACTTGCCAGAACTCAGAGGGTAACCCATGCCTATCTACCCATTTGTACAACAGTGTTGTGATAGTACTGTAAACTCCAGGTAGCCCACTCTGGTCAGCCCAGAGGTATACATAGCACCCCTTAGCGCAAGACGTGTGGACCAAGCCTGACAAAGTGGACATTTACAGCCATGTAAATGGGGGTATCACGAAAATACTGAAATAGATAAGCTCACACAGTTTATGCATTCCCACACTCCTGTCTGTCCTCACACATAATAAGTGGAGGAGCAGAGGTCACAAGCCCACATGCTACCCATTTGTTAGTGACATACATCTGTACAGCATCCCACTGCTTTGTCAGAAATACACAACATTTATGGTGGCCCAGCATCAGTACATCTGACAAATATCTGGACATAACATCACACTGGGTAAATACACTGATCTGCTAGGCATGTCAAAAAGCACTGTGCAAACTACAGGTAGACTGCCACAACACTGGCCTACATTTCTTATGGGGGAATACATATCTACCTGCAAATGTAACAGGCTCTACAGGTATGTAACAGCATGGAGTAACAGACACCTGTGTGAAAGTGCATACCCACAACCAATCTGTACATAGCCACAGTCACATATGGTAAGCACACTTAATATTACAGTATATGGACTGTGTGAACAACACCATCCTCATATGTGCCACTCTCACACTAACCCTACATATACTGAACCAATACACAGTGTATTCCGATGCCTGACTGTGGTATGGGACATGTGTCCGTCTGGTCCTACAAACATGTACACCGATAGGGTACCATACACTGCAGCAGCATGCAACATCACATAGAACAGGACCAAGAACAATGACATCTACCACAGTCTGTACACAGGCCAAGGTACATATTCAAATTACACACTCTGTCGACAATCACCATACGTACACATACCTCACTACTGTACACACTACAACAGAATGTCCAGGTTTTCTCCTCAAATATAAGGCCTACTATACATAACATGTCTAGCAGTCTGATATCTCACTGGCTTATCAGGTATGATGTCAGTAAATAATGATGTACTGAACATATGCACCTCTTACTGCATGCATATGTACACAGGTTGACAGAGTTGTGGCTGGAGGCACTAACATAGGGCCAGTATTGACATGTTGCTGTGATAAACCCATACACTTACTGGTGTAACAGGGTTTGTTGTGACATATGTCTACAGAGGGATATGAAGTCAGTAACTCACATGGCTGTCGCCGTGCACTGACTGCAATACTCAGAGTATGCTACTGCATATCTAAAGATAGGAAATGTGTGAGTAACACAACACATGTAAGACTCCAAACACTGGCCAGTTGGCAGATGAGAGTTTCCCCAACCACATACTGTCATGACATATATTAAATCATGTAGAACAGCCATATCCACACAAACCCTGTTAAACCAACATTACTTCAAATGTATAAGAGCAATACTTACATTCTGTCCTCATGTCTGGAACATCCCACTCCTATTTCTTGGCCTGTCTCCACAGTGTATGTTGTAAGTGGTATATCCAACTACCCTCTGTGATGCTGTTTGTCAAACACCCACATGAAGTTCTGCTCACAGTGAATGAAAAGGGCCAACACCCACATGAAGTGTTTAGTTATAGGAGTGTGTTTCCATTCAATTGGCTATAGGAATGATACCACAGCTGTTCTACATGCAATCAGCTAGTGGGGGGGGCTGCAATTTGTGCAAAGGCCATCAGCTGATCATGAGCATCACTTACAAAACACAAGCTGCTGCCTAAGCAAAGCAGGTGTACTTTTCCACATCCACCAGAGAGGGAGTGAGAGAGACAGATAGAGACAAAGTAAGAAAGGAAGGGAGTAGGAGAGTAAGAGCTAAGTATGTTTTTGTATGATCCATGGGTGGAGAGTGGTATCTGAACATTATGATGGTTGCCTATATTGTGTACTAATCCATACTGTCACATGGTAATTGCACGTGGCTGTACACATTTATGGTGGAGGATTGTCGACTAGAATCTCTACGATGTTTGGAAAATGTTGGCCTTATAATGTTGACAATGGGACATGTAGCTCCTCAGTATGATGATGTGGCAAAACCCACACTGCAATGGACCCTGTCATTACACAATCACCCCAACAGGACACTGATAATACACACAAACACACACTTATCAGTACTGGGTTTCAAACTCCTATCTGACTATGTATTGCTATTACATTGATAGGCAGTTATTGCACATGCCACAGAGCTTACATGTTGAAGAACTGTCCAAAGGTATCTTTGAAGGTGAGTGACATCAGCAACAGTGATAAAGGAGGGATAAGGGGAAGTGTAGTACATGTGACTGCCCACAAAAGCACGTGCCAAGTTAGACACACCACACTCTCTCAGGGAATCACACACATTATCACAGTTGGCAAGGTCAGGATTAGAACTCCTAACTAACTAGATTGCTACACTACAGTATTACACAGGTATCACATGCACCACACACACACACACACACACACACACACACACACACACACACACACACACACACACACACACACACACACACACACACTTTCCAGTACTGACATGCATGGGTTCATTGCTTCACAGGTGTGTAGTAGTTGACTGTGCCAGAAGGCTATTCAAGGCTAGGCAAAGGGTATATCTTGGTATCAGGTCACATGACAATGGTCTCCAGTGTGGCTCAGGGGTGTAGTCCCTGGATTGGCCCACACAGGTGGATATTGTATTCACCATTCACTCATCTGGGTTACTATTGTGAGTGGCCAGTGCTGTGCAATGCTTGCCACGCATGTGATCTATGTTCTATAACATGGACAGTGTTTGGGTTGTACACATGTCCCACATGCATGTTTTCTGACATGTGGAAGTGTACCTGGTGTCTCTGGGGCATGTTGTGTGGACAGATTGTTATCATCTGATGTGGCATTCCTGACATCATGTTGTGAGAACTGGCTATGGAACTGAGGTCATGCCTGCACCTACATTGACAGCATGATACAGGTATTCAGTGGAGTTATTGGCATCTGTCCATACAGGGCATGTGTATAAGGCATGGTATTCCCTTTGTGGGTTACATTTGCAGACTATATAGTTGTTGCAAGCATCCAGTGGGGAACATTGCAAAGGACCACTGTAAACAATTATTTGCCTATTGTAGGGATTGAACATAATCAGTCAGGAGATGTTACACATCACAGTACATTCTGATGCCAGTGGCAGTGTTTTGGTGAACAGGCATGCAGTCCACTTCAATCACACCGTAGTTACTATCTGTAGGAAATATGCAAGACACTACCAATATAGTGGCTGTTGCCTAGCCAAGTGTGTTAGTGTATGAGACATGGGTGGAGAGTGTTCTCTGGGTAATACGAGGGTTGCCTATATTGTTCACTGATCCATAATGTCACATGTAGGGCTAGGGATTGTGTACATTAGCCTCTCTGGTGTTTGACATCTGTTGTCCTTGTAAGGTGGACATTGTGACATATAGTAGTTCCTCAGTATAATAATTTAGCAAAACCCACCCCACAATGAATGCTGTCATTACACAATCACAGCAACCTCCACACAGGATACTGATGACAAACACACACACACTTGCCAGTACTGAGATTCAAACCCCCTACCTAGCTATGCATTGCTACTACAGTGAATCACATTTATCGCATGTGCCACAGAGCTTATTGGATGGATGTTGTCCCAAGGTACTTCTAAGGTGAGGAACATCACCAGCCCTTGTAAATACTGGCATTGGGTGATGTAGTGGGTGAGAGATCCCAAAAATAATTTCACTCTAATCACACTTGCCAGGGGTGAGGTCTAAACCTCTACCTAACAACCTTTATGGACCATTATGGTTACACATTTACCATATGCACCACTGACCTGACATGGTAGAGGCTTAGCAACAGATACTTGTAAGGTGGGTGATGTCTGCAGGATTGCTAAAGTCAGGCTTGGAGATGTGTACTGGCTGTAAATGGGACAAAAACTTTAAGGTACACACACAAGCACTTCCACAGATGGGATCCAAACCCATAGCTGTGTAGCTACTGCTACTACATTGTTCTGCATTTATGGCATGCACCATGGAGCTTATAGGGGTAGCCCTTCTCCAAGGGTATATTTAAAGGTAGATGACATCAGCAACCTTGCTAAAGTAGGGCAATGGAAGGTGTAGTGACTGTGAATGGCCTCAAAAGCATTACTCTCTACACACACACTGAGTTTCACAGTTGCCATGCCTGGGATTAGAGCTTCTCCCTAATTAGTACATCACACTATAGCATTATGCAGTAATTGCACACACCACAGAGTTACAGGGCTGAATCATCTCCAAGGAGGGATTTAAAGATGACTGACATCAGCAGGCTTGCTAAACTAGTGCAATTGGGGGTGTAGTGACTATGAATGTCCTCAAAAAGCATTGATCCCTACACACAAACACAGAGTTTCACAGTTGCCATGTCTGGGATTCATGCTCCTACCTAATTAGTACATCATACTATAGCATTATGCAGTTATTGTACATGCCACGGAGCTTATAGGGGTGAATCTTGTCCAAGGAGGTATTTCAAGGTGACTGACATCAGCAGGCTTGCTAAAGTAGGGCAATGGGAGGTGTAGTGACTGTGAATGGCCTTAAAAGCACTGATCCCTACACACACAGAGTTTCACAGTTGCCATGTCTGAGATTAGAACTCCTATCTAACTACTATTTTATTTTATTTTACATTTGTTGACCGGGCTAGTCTAACTGGATATATGTCCATTTTCAGCAGAGGCCTGGGGAGAAAAGCTCCCACATACAAACATTAGTAAGGACAAGTACAAAAAATGTAAGCCTATACAATAGTATATACATCCAGATACATTAGATATAAACTATAAGTCAGAAGACAAGAAGTAAAAAGTATGTTATGATAAAAAAGTTTTCATAAAGCAGAAAGGTTGAGGGTACATAAATACTGAAGAGAGTTAGTCAGGGTTGGTATAGGGGCAGAGCCAGTGGGTCTTGAGGTGAGTTTTGAGTTGGGATTTAAAGTAGGGAAGATAGGAGATTGCTGTAAGATTGTGTGGCAGAGTGTTCCAAGTTTTCCCTACTGTGTTTAAAAACAATGATTTGCCTGCTGTGTTATTGGGTTTAGAGGTGGATATAAGTAGTTTGTTGGAGGAACGAAGGCTTTTGAGATTACAGTAAGGAGTGATAAGGAAAGTGAGTATGAGAGGTTTTGTGGGTTTGTAAAGGATTTTGTGGGCTAAGGAGAGCTGGTGAAATAGGATTAGATTTTGTATTTAGAGCCAACCTAGTTGCCTTAAGTTTTGGCAGTGATGAGTTCTAAAGGTAGAGTTAGCGACAAAGCTGGCAATATTGTTGTAAGCAACTGACAGTTTGCTGAGGTTAGTTTTGGACAAAGAAGTGTAGATAGGTGAGACATACAGCAGGGTGGGAATGAGATGGGAATGAGCAATGGAATTTCTGGCAAGAGGAGTAAAGAATGGTTTAATTCTATAGATGGAGCTTAGTTTTCTTTTAACTAATTTTATTGTGTTGTTAATGTGTGTGTCAAAGGTCAGATTGTTGTCTATCTCAACTCCGAGGAGTCTGGTAGTTGGATCGGGTGATATGTTGGTGCCATTATTCAACATGACAGTGAAGTTCATTGGAGGGGATTTTGTGGTAAGGGAAATAAGTAATAATTTGTTTTTTTGGGGGGGTTTAAAATTAAGCATCACTTTAGGAACCATGTCTCTATGGTTTGGAAAATCTGTTGGGTAAGGGAGTGCAATTCAGAGTGGGTTGAGGCAGAACAGATTAAAGTAGAGTCATCTGCATATTGTATACAGGTGGCAGGAGAAATATGAGTATGCAGATCATTAATGAAAATTGAGAACAGAAGAGGGCCAAGTATTGGGTCTTGGGGGACACCTAGAGTAATGGGGAGGTTGTTGGATAAGTTATTGTGCCAGCGCACAGCCTGTTGTCTGTTGTGCAAATAAGAGAGGAACCACTTAATTGAGTTTGAGTCTAGTGCAAATTATTTAAGTAAGTTTAACAGTATGTCATGATTGACCATATCAAAGGCTTTGGATAGATCGATAAATAAAGCAGAGGTAAGTATATTATTGTTCCTATTTTTGTTGAGGTGGTCTGTGAAGGAGAGGAGGGCAGAGGCGGTGCTATGGTAGGGTCTGAAGCCATGCTGACAGTTTTTTAAGCAGATTGTTTGTTAAGAGGTGATTCAGAAGTTGCTTCTGGACACATTTTTCCATGATTTTAGCAAGAGGAGAGAGCAAGGCTATGGGTCGGTAGTTGGAGAGCTCGGTTGAGATTCCACCTTTATGGAGGGGAATAATATGAGATATTTTCCAGAGTGAAGGATTGTAGCCTTTGACAATGGTTCTGTTAATCAGGATAGTGATGGGATAGGTTAAAGCACTAGCAGCAAGTTTTAGATATTGAGCAGGAAGAAGGTCTGCTGATGGAGAAGAGGGCTTATGTTTATGAAGAAGAACAGATCAATGAGGAGGGCGTGGGTTGTAGTTGAAATGTGGGAATAGATGTGTTGGAGGTGGTGGTCAGACAGGAGAAGTCAGAGGAGAGTTGATTTGAGAGAGACTGGGCAGTTTCAGTAAAGAAGGTATTGAAGGCATTTGCAGTTTGTTTGGTGTTATCTTGGGAGGTGTCTGATGGGTTTGGAGTGTCCGAGTGGCCAGGTTTTAGGAGACTATTTATTCCAGCCCAAAACTTTTGTGGGTTATGTAGGTTAGTTTGTAGCAAATGCAAATGGCAGTAGTAGTTTCTTTTATCACTAAATACTGCTTTTTTTGTTATGTTTCTTATTTGTCTAAAGTTTAGCTGGTCAGCGGGATCCTTAGTACTATGGTATCTGGACCAGAGTTTATTTTTCAGGATAATTTTTTGCCTTGTGTGCTTTGTTAGCCATGGGGCGGGTTTTGAGCAAAGTCTGATGGATCTTGCTGGAGCTTGTGAGTCAAGGATAGATAAGAATTCAGAGTTAAAGTATGTCACAGCATCATCCAGTGGGAGGTGTTTAAGAGGAGACCAATTGCAAGATCTAAGTTGAGATTGAAAGCTATCAGGGTTAAAGTTTTTGTTTGTTCTAACCATTTTGTATTTAGTTAAGTTGGGGTGATCAGTATTCTATCACCCTTTTTTATTTTACGGGCTTGTCGATGGATGTTGTAGCCAGGGGGAATAATCTCCTTGTTCTGAATTACTGGCTTAAGCCATGTTTCAGACAGGCAAAGGATGTCAAATGAGTGAACGTCCAGTAGATCGTGAAGGTGTGCAATTTTATTTTTAATACTACGGATATTAAGGTGTGCTATAGTGAGAGAGTTTAGGGATTTGGTTAGTAAATTTGAGTTAGAGGGAAAGGTACAGGGAGGATTTCTAATGGTTGTGTTGTTTGGGCCTGGGTTAGGATGAATGTCACCTGCTAGAAGAGAGAGGATTAACCTTTTTAACCTGTTAGAGGGTTTAGGTAGTATGTGTAGGGTTTTTCTCTCTTTATGATAAGAGTAGGTAATGTGAACCTTTCTGTGAAATTTCATTGGAAGGTAGCTGGCATAATATGTGAAGTTAAAACATTGGTGAGATGGATTTATGTAATGGTAAGTTATATGTGTGGAGAAAGTGTTAGATTCAGTGAGGCTATGATGTTCATAGGATGTTAGAAGGTATGGTATTATAAGGAAAGGGATATTGAGAGTACGAGAAGTTGTTTTGAGTGTTCTGATGTTAGTTGAGTTGGCATAGTGATACGAGGGGAGCAGGAAATAGTTTGGGAAAAGGAAGTGGAAGTAATTACAGGATGAGATGGATGAGAGTTGTGAGTGAGTTAAGTGGCAAGTGGGTGGTGAAAAGTAGTTCAGGAGGGGAGGGTGAAAGGGTGAATGGAGGAAATCAAGTGGGGGAATGGTTAAGGAAGTATAAATGTAGGATGTCTGGGGCAGGTGAGATTTGGGGGCAGGGTAGGGGAGCGGAGTGAGCCCGCAGGGCGAACGGAGCGGGTAGAGCCAAGTGGAAGGAGGACTGCAAAAAACTAATACTAGCTTAAACCTAAAATAAATGAGGATGGCCTACAGTTATAGTGAAAGACCAGTGAATTGTAGACACTTTCATACAGGAAAGATTCAGGAGATCTAGTGATAGAGTAACTGGGAGGTCTAGCTATAGAAGAGAGGGGGGTAGGGTTTGAATGACTACTATTATCATACTATAGCATTACACAGTTATTGCATGCACCCCAGAGCTTATAGGGGCAATCCTTTTCCAAAGGGGTATTTCATGGTGACTGACATCAGCAGGCTAGCTAAACTAGGGCAATGGGGAGTGCAGTGTGTGTGTGTGAATGGGCCATAAACCATTCCTCTGGAAACACACACAACACTCAGTCACACACAACTTTACATTTGACAGGACTGTGTATACAACTACTAGATGAATAATTACTTGTACTATCATGTTACACAGTTATCACAAGCACCATAGACACTATAGTGCTGAGGGCTACCAGAAGCAAATGTGTACAGTGATAGACATTAGCACATCATGTGATATTGGCCAATTGGTTGTGTGGTGGGTGGAACAGACCTCATGATAGGAGGCTCTTTGTCACTGTCTGTCTCTCTCTTCTCCACATCTATGTTTGTGTATGCTTGACCTATTATAGTGTGTTGTCCTTGGATATATGTGTGTATTCCTATCCGATGTGTGTGCAAAGCATGACTGGTGTGCAATGTGGAGTGTGTGCACAGAAATCTGCGACTGACAGATATGTATAGTCCACTGTTGTTGCCAGACATGGGCTTCATTTCTGTAAGTGTGGGAGCATTCCCTGTATGGCCTTCTGTATTGATAGTGTGAATCCATTCCAGGTAGGTTGTACTCCAATGCAGGCATTTGTGTTCTACACCTACAGCTTGCAACCTGTTTCTGCAGGATATCTGTAGATAGGTTGACAATATGGGGTCACAATGGGCAAATGATAGTGGAATACTGTAACTAATTGTGTCTGTGCTGCTTCTGCTACATGGTTTTGGTGTTAGCAGAGATATTCAGACATATGTACTGTTTTACACTGTGATGTATTTTATCATCAACTACTGACAGATATACATATTTGCTCGCAGTAATTTCCTGGGGAATACAAGATGAATGAAGCTGTGTCCAGTATTGTGGATTGCAGCCTACATATTCGTGCACAATCATGCCATTCTGGAGGGGCAGCTGCAGACACTTGCTGATGGGTCTGCATAAATGGTCCAGCACCTTGGTACTGTGGTGGCTGAGGATCCTCTGCTTGTACATCTATCGATGTGACAGAATGGCCATATCCTGCTGTGGCCATAACCTCTCAGCTGTACAGATTCACACAGGTTACCCAGAAGCAGGGCTCATATATCTGGTCATTACCCCTTTACATTGTGGTTTATGAGCAGGTTTGTAGCCACCCATTCCTGTGTTTGCAGGCAGGGATAGTATGGACATACATTACAGTTTCAGACTTCACACTTTCCATGGTGTCCATGCTTCTACCCCCCCTGTTATTCTATCCTCTTTCTAACATTATGCAAGTGATATCTGATAAGTATCCCTATAGTTATCACTTCATCCCAGAAGTATTTAGGGGTTGGTCTACAGTTCATGCAATAAGACATGGTAGACATGCTACTGGGATTTGTCGGCATGGCCTTGCATTTGTGTTCTGTGGACTGTGTTATGTTGTTATTTGGGACCCCATGAGATGACATACATTGGCAGTACAGGTGAGACACAGGCTTTTGACAGAAGACTGTAGGGCATTTGGTAGTGATGCAGGCCATCTGTAGCAGGCTGATGCATTCTGTCACTCCTACAGTACCAGGTTGCAAGCCACTGTATTCCACTGGGGTGACAGAGTGTGTGTGCAAGGTGTTAATGGAAATAGTTTCTGTCCTTAATAATCCATTGGTGTGGATGCTGGCAGAGTGCTGCTTACAGCTAGGGACACACCTGCATGGGACACCTCTTCAGCATGCTGCATTCTGTGGGTATTCTCATACAGAAGTGGGGGTCATATTGTACTCATTCCCAACAGCAGGGATATGACCTGTGAGGTACCTGTGGCTGATTGCAGGGTGAGCTGAGTGCATGTGTGCTATGGAAGGTACTTGCAGCTGACTCACAGATATATGTGGGGCATTCCCCTTATGCTGGCTTGTGCAGGGACATCAGCGGTTTCTCAGTACTTCATAACTGTGCCTTTCGTGGTCTGCCAGTGTTTTCCCAGCCTAAATTAGTATTCCATACTACACAGACAACTAATGTGCTGCTAACCTGTATGTACAATTGCAAATGTGTGTCCATTTGACAGTAACACTTTATACACTCTCTGTCTAGGGTACTTCCACCTGTGTACTATGTGTATGTCTGGGCCCACATTCATGCCGTGTCCATCTTTCAGATGGTGACAGATATTACATCCGAACAATTAGTATGGATTACTGCTGGATTGGGTCTTGCTGAGATGCATTGTGTTTGGCACTGCAGTAGTTAGAACTTGGCCCTCTCATCAACAGTACTGGCCATTGGCCACCAGGACACAACCCTCCATGCCAATATGCTGACCACTTTCACACAATATACAACACACAACAACCTAACACACAGAGCCCTGCATATTGTACATGTGCAACAATCTATCCTGCTAATTTGGCCAGCTCAGGTAATCTGTGCTCCACTGTTATACCCACACGTACATATTGCTATATTTCTGCAAAGGATTGTGGGGGAGGGGGACATCTGACAACTGTAAACATTTTCTATGACTGTACTGAAATTTCAGGTACTCTGTTGGCTTCCATTTCATTCAGTATTCTGACCTATTATGCAGACTGGAGGCATATCAGTGTAGTACAGATCTTAGGTTTTATTGACCTACATTTCAGTTTCAGACTTCTTAACCCTTCAGAACTAACACCCCACTGCCTGACCTATTGCAATTTGTCTGTGTAGGTCTGGGGGGGCTGTTCTCCATTGCCATCAATCAGAGGCCTTAGCACAGCCTTTCTTTGTGGTCATCTACACCTGTCCTGCTGGCTGAGACTGTTGTTGGGTATGTAAGCCTCACTGACATGCATGTGTGTGTCCTATGGACACACATTTGGCCCACCACATGTCCTGCAGTGGGATTTGTCATCTTGTCTAGTACTGCCTCCTATGTTGACACCAGTATTTGTTATGGATTTCATGCTGCCCATATAGGTGTCTACTATCTGCTGCCATCCTATTCAGCCACCCGATTCCCTTGTATACTCACATCCATACAATAGAGAAAAGTAGCAGAACATACTACTCCATTCAGCAATTGATAGTGAGAGTGACTTACCTTGTCGCTGTGCCAATATTGAGGATGGTGCTGGAGGGCTGACTATGTCGGATGCACATAGTACACTCCCTATGCATGGTTAAGCACAGGTAGTGTCATGTTTTGCATCCCTTTTACATTATATGCAAGTCAGAGAGAGGTGTCATTCCCTGGGTTCCTACCATGTCAGTGTATGTGCTATGGGTTGCCTCTTTGCCAAAGCCTGGGCATACTGGACATAACTCCTTCTGCCTACAGGGGCAGGCTCAGGTTGTTCCTCCTTCGAATCACTCTTTGCCTGTGCTGGCTTTAGCAATGGTGGGGTGCTGTGTGGCCCTGCCCTGTGCTGTTCCTGCTGCAGCTGTTTCTGCAGGATCATATTGTGTAGCATGGGACATACAATGAAACTTTGGGTACATGTAGCTGGAGAGTACTGCAAGGCTCCACTGGGTATGTCCAGGCACTGGAACCATGACTTTGAGCATCCCAAACACATGCTCTATTATGATTCTGGTGTGCGTATGTGCCTCATTATGGAGTTCCTGTTCGGGTGTGTGTGCATTCCTGATGGGTGTCATCAGCCATGGCTCCAGTGCGTAACCAGTATCCCTCACTAGGTGACCATATGGGATGTCCCCATTGGCAAATCTCTGTTATAGCTGTGTCATATGCCAATTGTGGGAGTTGTGATAGCTTCCAGTTCTGCCAACACACACATTCATTATAATGCCCTGGGCATCACACATAACCTGGCAGTTGATGGAGGGGAAGCTCTTGTGGTTTACGTAGACCCTACCCTGCTTGCCAGGTGGTGCTTTGATGTGTATGTGCGTGCAGTCTATAGCATCCACTACCTCAGAGTATTCTGCTATTTGGTGGAAGAGATGCATATTGCTAGTCAACGCCTCACAGGTGTTGTGGAAATATATGTGCTCACTGGCATGTGCTGACATGGCATCCAGAAACTGGTAGAGTACCCTGGATGTTGATGCCTGTGAGATCCCCATGATATCCCCAGTTGGTCTTTGGAAGGTACCTGTGGCTAGTATTATTAAGCCTATACATACCTTGGTATCAACTGGCATGGGTTCCCCTTTGTTGGTTCTGCGTGTGAGGCGTTGCCAGCACAGCACAACAATTTGCAGTAGGAGGTCCCTGTCCACCCTATAGTGCTCCACTATGTCCAGCTCATGTAGCTCCTGGTAGGTTACCCTGGGTCTGTACACTCTTCTCCTTCCCCTCACTGTGGGTTGGTCATCAGCATTGTCATCCTCACCACCCTCACCCTCTTCCACATGTTGATTTATGAGAGCAAAAGTAGCCCCTATCATTTTGTTGCTTTTGTTAGGTAAAATTTCCCCATTTCTGTACACGGGTGGTGTAGAGTTTGTGGGGAAAAAACAGAGGGAAAGGTGTTTGCATAGTTTATAGTAGTGTGCTGGTCTGGGCTGTGCTGCTGCCTGTGTAATTGGCTGATTCTGATAGATTTCACCTGCCAGCTATGCTAGTTCTCCTTGATTACCTTTCTACCATTGTTTTCCCTTCCCATTGCCTTCTTGTTTAAGCCCCGAGGTGAGCCGCACAAACCCAGTGCTCAGATGTGAATGGAGCTGCTATTTCCTGTTTTTTTGTTTGTTTGTTTGTTTAAAACCTGGTGTGCAGCGCGCACACCCGTTTGTAAAGATTGCTAGGCAGCTTCAGACACATCCCTTCCTTAGCTGTGCTTAGCTAAGGGCAAACATGTGCCACAGAGCTCCAATAAGCTTACACATGCATGGCACACCCCTTTATGAAGTCATCTAGCTCTTAGGCTTACACCGTGGTCTTACTGCACCTACACGGTTGAGTGCAAGCTTGCACTGAGGGGAAATCTGTGATCCAGTATCATTGCCCTCATTTGCATAGGAATGACTGCTAATGCATGGTTACAAATCCAACACTCAGCCTCCCCCCTTAGCAACCACTATTTCGTGGACTTGTTGTGTTATCCATGCCATTGACTATTATGGCAAAATTATGATTTTGGATTAAAAGCTTACTTCCAGCTTTTTTATTATTTTTGGGCTGATCTCATTTGCGAAATGCTGCCCTGCGCTTAAACGGCCAAAATCGGCCAACAAAAAATAAAGTTAATTTTTATAATTTTGAAATTATTTTTCATGCCTATGGCCATATATTTGCCTTTGGCATGCCTAACCCATCTAATACATGCATTTGTACGAACCGTCATGTCTCCGTTTTGTAGTTTGCAGAAATGTATTCAGTTACTGGCTGAATACATTTCTGCAGTCTACACTATTCCTGCACAGATGTCTGCCTGCTTCCTGGATTGCTAATTCACCTCATTTGCATGTTTTTCACCAGCAAATGAGGTAATTAGCATACAGGGGTTGTGTCCGTGCAGAAATAGTGCAGGAGCGCTCGTGCACATCCCAGGAGCTTATTCCTGGATCGCACAGCAGCCATATTGCCTGCAGCAGCTCTTGCACTATTCCTGTACACGGTACAGAGCTTGCTGAATCCTGGGGAATAAATAAAATAAAATAATAATTATTCTCTTCCATTTTTCCTTACCTACATTTTTACCCCCAAATGTCTTTCCTAACACAAAGATTTCTTTCATCAAAAAAAGAAACTCCTCCAATTTGTACTATATCACCCAGTTCTTTACTTTTTGCCTTTATATAAACTCATGCCTATTGCATGAAAACACTGATGTACATAACATATAACTTCTTTCATGTAGACTTTGCTTCCTGAAATTAATATATCATCTGCATAAGTAAACATAACTGTAATTTTTATCCCTTCATTAGTAATATAAGAAGCACATTTTATATGCAAATTTATGTCTCTAATACATTCAAAATTATTGCAAATAATATGCTACTCAAAAGGCATACCTTCCATATGCTACTCATTATATCTATTTCTTTGCTTAACCTTCCAGTCACTAAAACTCTTACTTTAATTTTATTGTATGCAGAACAACATACATTCTTAATTTTCTCTCTAATGTTATACTCTTCCATAATTCCCCACAAAAGTTCATGTTCTACTGTATCAAATGTATTATTTAAATCTCCTATCTCAGTCTTGATTTTGTTAGTCCTGTTTATAATGTTATTCATAATTTCCCTTACTATTAATAATTCCTGATATCTTTTTTCCTTTAAACTATATATATCTTCCATAATACATTTAATTTTCAATTTTCTTCTGACTTATTTTCATAAAAAAAATTATAATCTGCAGTGTTCAGTACTATCTCTTCATTTTTCAATTTTATTTTTATCTTCCTTTTTCCGTACAAATATAAGTATACCACTGCATAAATCTTTATATATAAAACCTTCATTTAACTACTCAGTCATACCATTTAAGAAGCGTTTTTTGCCAGTCTGCAAAAATCTTATAAAATTGGTATCATATTCCATCTACTCCTGAAACTGACTGTAAATGAACTTGTCCAAGTGCGTTATCTAATTCGTATAAGGACACCTCTGTTTCCAATTCTTTATTTTGTTAATTTTTAACATGTTGTTGTTGCTTGCAGTTTCTTTCTATGTTGAAACAGTTTCTTTACATAATGTATTATGATTCATAACTTGTTTCTGGGATATTCTTACTTCTCCTCTATCATTTTTCATTTATCTCATTATACTAGTATTCTCTTTAACTTCTTTTTCTTCTTTTGGCTTTTTCCTGGTTAGGGGTCGCCACAGCAGATCACTTGTCCGCTCATGATTGGCAGTGGAGTTTTACAGTGTTGAGTTGCCAGCCTGGTGCCCAACCTTCCACAGAAGGCACACACACACACACACACACACACACGCACACACACACACACACACACACACACACACACACACACACACACACACACACACACACACACCTAGGGCCAATTTAGAGTGTCCACTCCACCTACAGCATGTCTTTGGGATGTGGGAGGAAACCAGAGCACCCAAAGGAAACCCACGCGACCACAGGGAGGACATGCAGACTCCGCACAGAAGGCACCCCAGCCGAGGATTGAACCAGAGAACCTCTTGCTGTGAGGCAGCAACGCTAACCGCTGCACCACCGTGGCTGCCCTACTCATATAAGCTGATACCTCTTGCCTTTTACCTTGTAAGTAATAGCTTTGTTAAAATAATAATTATTTAATTTTCTCTTGAGTCTTTTTCATAAATTCTCCATTCTATCACATAATATTCTCTACCATTCCTTCTTTCCAAATCCTTTAAAGCATCTATACGCATTGTTTTATAATTTGTTTTTTCTGTTTTTCTTATAGCTGATGGCCCATAGATATAACATTTCCTCTTATTACAGTTACTTATCAAATGATCATCATTTCCACTGGAGAAAAATGTTTTAGACTGTCCCCAATATTTTACAACACACCTATTACCTTCTACAGTTATCACATGAGGGATATAAGCAATTTTACTTTCTCCATTTTCAGTACAATATGACAGTCCCATCCACCAGTCCATAATCCTCTGTTATCATGCACTTTGCTAATGTCCATAACTTTTTTTACAAAGTCTGATTTAATGTCTCATTAAAGTGTCTTTTTTAACTTCAGTTTGAAATTTAACATGAATTTCTTTTTTGTTTCTCTGTGAAATGTTTTAACCACATAAGAATTCGATGGATCGCAGTTCTTTTTCTTTTCATAGTTCCCACAAAAACTTTCTAGAATAGAAACAATCTCAAAAATACTAACACAAAATGTCTCTTTATCAATAAGAATAAACGCTCATACCACATGAGTCTTCGCTCCTAATGGGACCATTAAATATACCTAATGTCATACCTATCCATTTCTTTTTCTTCATTGTTCTGAATTTTTACCATGAATTTTCTTTGGTTGTGGACATTTTCTTTCCTCTACTCATCTTTTATCACTTTCTCTGAAGATTCCTTAGCAATCATAGTATATAATTTCTTTTTCTGGCAATCTTCTTTTAAAATAGCTTCTGATTCCTCCAAATTAATTTTGTCCATAATTTTACCTAACATTTTTTTTCCACTCTCTGGCTTGCTGTGCAACAACAGTTCAGTCAAAATATGATCCAGCACTCCCTCAGCTGGAGGGTTGTAATAAAACATTCATCATTGTTTTGAATGCTTACTTCTGATTTCTGATGAAACAAACACATTTTGCAGAAACAGCTCCTCAGAATCCTGTAGAGCCTCAAACACTGCACCTGTATCCATCTGTGAACTATTCAGCATGTTGGATCTCCTTGAGGGTTGTTCTTCCATGTACCTCTGCTCCAGGATCAGAACAAGCACTCTCCCAATGACTAGTGGAAGTTCCCCAGTTTTCTATCCAAATTAACCTCTAGTAGTATAAATATCACCTTTGGGTCTCCCCTGAAAAGAGGCTTATAGCCTAGTTGGACTAATCTGGTCAACAAAGGATAAATAAATAAAAATAAATAAATAAAAATGGCCCATAGACATGTATTTGAAGTTTGTTTCACACAAATACATAGTAGCCACAATAACGTATTCCAGCTTACTTCTCACAAATGTACTTTAGTCTTATAAAGTCAGACTAAATGCTATTTACAATGAGAAGATGACAAGAGGGCAAATTACTTTCATTACCAGATACATCGATCCTCCACACCCACCCACTAATGGAGTGCACATCAAGCATTGAACTATGATAAACATAATGGTCACAGTAATATATTTCAAGTTTGTTTCACACAAACATACAATAATCAGTTCTTGCTGCAATAAAGTAATACAAACTTAACTTCACAAAAAAATGCACACCAGTCCAGGTTAATAATTGTTCAGAATGAGCACTAGACAGGTGAGTAACATGTCTTCATCCATAGGCAGTCTCCCAACCAACCAGTAGTTATAGACACTGTATTTGCTGTGCACATCTTAGGGGAGTAACTGTGATGAAAACAGCCAAAATGCATTAACTATATTTCAGCTTCATTTCACATAAACAGTAGTCACAGTAAAGTATTCCAACTTGTTTTATAAAAATTGCATTAGTCCTGCAATACCAAAATAATGACCAAATAACAGCAGTCTGCCATTTTCCTCTACAGACAGCTGTAGACCCAGAAAATGTAACCATTTTGCTAGCTGTGCATATCTAAAATATTCAGCTGTAATAAAATACAAAAAATAAAATAATGGCCATACATCAGATTTAAAACAGCTTTATAAAATGCAAAGTTGTACTGCTCAGCCTCTTACCACAAAAATTTAGGACAAAAATAAAAACAATGAGTGGACAATCTGGGCATCTTGGGGCAATGCAGCAATTGCCTCATGTACACGGACAACCCTCTCCTCCTACCACCCAAAACTACAACCTGTGAGAGATGCACTTATACAGCCAAACTAGAAGCAAAGCTCTCTTCACCCAAGACTGGATAGACAGTCAAGATGAGAAGGTAAACACTTGCACCACACCACACTCATTACATAGTCCCTCAAAACCACCACCAAAACACACATATAGAAACACAAAACACACACCTACATTCACGGAGGCTCTCAGTAAAAACCTGCCCAAGCAACAGGGACCTCCAAAGCAGAAACACAAGCAACCTCTACCCCCCAACACAAACCAAATGACACATAGCCCACAAACTCAGTGTGCAACTCAACTACAGCCCATAAGGCATAACAGCATACACAACACTCTAGTCATAGGTGACACTATAGTCAGGCACACTGATGTTCCACACACCTGGCTAAACAAGTAGAAAGTTACTATCAGCTGCCTGTCGGGTGCCAGGATCCGCCACATAATGCATGCACTCAGTTCACTCCACAACAAGTACAAATATGACTCTGTCATTGTCCATGTTGATGTGAATGACCTGAGATGTACTCCCTGGACTACATGAAAAGGGACATGGAGGAGGTGTCCGATCTTGTAGCCCAGGCAGGTATGACCCTAGCCCTGAGTAGCATCCTGCCATCACCCAGAATGATACCACAGTACAAGGGCAAAAAGATTGACTTCAACAATTGGCTAAGCTTCTAGTGTCATTCTAAGGGGATCCAGTATCTGTCTGCCTGGGATGACATGATCGACAAACCATGATGCTTTGCCAGAGATGGCCGGCACCTGTCACCCCTGGGATTCCAGATACTGGCTAAGGCCCTAGCTACCCCATATAGTGTGTTTTTTAAGCAAGGTTCAAATGACAAATTCACCACCAAAACAGGTACAAGCAAGCAGAATCTGAGGGTATTGCTAATCAATGCTAGAGGCACTCCATAAAATGGAGAACATCAACATCTGTGCAGTGACAGAGACCTGGTTCAAGGCTCCAGATAGTACCCCTTCATTACCGGGCCGTAATTCATACTACACCTTTCGTCCACCTAACCTGGACCAAAACACTAAAGGCAGAGGTGTGTCCATATTCATTAAGGATATCCACACCTCCAGGCTAGTTGCTCAGCATAATGCATCCAAGATTATCCAAGTGCAACCAACTCTGGGCAAGAACACTATCCAAATTGTAGCTTGCTACAGATCCCCCACCATGCCCTAGGATTCCCACTCCTCATTTCTTGATACACTGGAAAATATTAGGGTACAACCTAACACGCTAATAATGGGCAATTTCAACTACCCCACCATTAACTGGAAAAATGACTCATGTACCAACTCTTGTGCTCAACGTTTTCTGGAATTCATAAATTCCAATGCCGTGGATCAACTTATCCACACCCCCACCAGGGGCAGCAATATCCTTGACCTAGTTATTACCAACATGGGCAACCGGTCCTCCACACCAGAGGTCAATTCCTCGTTGGTCAGATCCGACCACAAGCTAATCACCCTAGACATCCACATCCCTCCCCCACCCCCCATTAGGAAAACCACCATAAAAAAATTCTCCAAAGCCAACTTCGCACTTCTTAAGACAGAAGTGGCAAACTTCACGACACCCATGCTGACGGACAATACAGGCAAGACTGTTAAATCCTACACAAATGCACTTTATAAGCACTTACACGAGTGCATGGATCGTGCAATCCTTAACAGAACCAAGATGTTATTCTCCAAAAAAAGGAAGCCAATCTGGTGGTCCCATGCCATCAACAAACTCTACAACAGAAGAAAGAAACTGTTGTACAGAAGAGTAAAATCCCATGCATGGAGGAATTCCCTGGTCAGCCTCAGTAAGAAACTGAAATCCCTCATAAAATCCTCCAAAGCTAGTTACGAAAACAAAATCGCCACTGACTCTAAAGACAAACATAAAGCATTCTGCTTGCTTGCACCTGTTATGGTGGTGATTTTGTCATTTGATGTCAAGAATCTCAATGGCAACACTCAGATCTGCTCTGAGTTACAGCACAATGGCACTACATATACAGAACCAACTGATACTGCCAACATCCTGGCAGATAGGTTCAATGCTAACTTCCCCCCCCCCCCCTCTCATTCCCTAAAGGGCCAAGCTCTATATGGGAAGAATGCAAAGTTCCTGTAATCATGGCTGCACAGGTAAAAACACACTCTCCAAAGCCAAGAACACAGCATTCATAGGACCCGACAACATCCCAGACTGTTTTCTACAGAACGAACTGGCACCCCACCTAAGTACCATGTTCAATCATAGCCTCACCTCTGGCTATGTGCCCACTGAATGGCGCACATCGACATTTATCCCACTCCACAAAGGGGGAGCCACCATGGACCCTGGAAACTACTGCCCCAATAGCCTGATGAGCCTGGTCTGCAAAGCTATGGAACGTATCATCACGGAACTTATAAACAATGACTTTGTTAATCTCCAAACTCAGGACCCCACCCAGTTTGGGTTTGTAAAAGGCAGATCATGTCTCCTAAACCTGATAGACTTCTTTGAAGCAGTCACCAAAACCGTCAATGAGGCTAAGGTGGTTCACACAGCCTATCTAGATCTCACCATGGCTTTCGACACCATCCCCCACTCTGGAATTATAAATAAACTCACTAAACTAGGTATAAATCCCTATGTCACAAGATGGTTTGCCAACTGGCTCACTGACAGAACCCACACTGTGAAAGTAGCAGACTCCAAATCCAGCTTCAGGCCAGTGACAAGTGAAGTACCACAGGGTTCAGTCCTGGGTCCTCTCCTGTTTGTTATCTACTTCTCTGAAGTACAGACTAACACAGAAGGTCTTTGGCTAATTAAGTGCACAGATGACTGCAAACTAGGAGCCATAATCAAAACTCCAAAAGATGAGGACATCCTACAAAACAGCCTCGCTGAGACAGATGCCTGGTGTCAAAGCCATGGCTTCAAGCTCAATGCCAAAAAGTGTATTGTCATCCCTTTTGGTAAAAACTCTGTACCCATGAACTACCACATAGGTGGTAGTCTACTTAACACTGAAAGTGTGATAAGAGACCTTGGGACACAGGTGGACAGTAGTCTCTCCTTTGATAATTACATCACCACAGTAGTCAGGAAATCCTTCTATGTGGCACACCTCATCACGAAAGGTTTCTCATCCAGGAAAAAAGAGGTCATTGTTCCCCTCTACTCATCACTCATTAGACCCATTATAGAGTACAATGCCCCTTTTGGTATGTACCTCACAAGACATCTACAACAACTGGAATGGCCACAGAAATACCTCACAAAGAGGCTTACTGGCCTCAGACAGATGCCCTATGCAGACCGTCTCAAAAAACTGCAGCTTCACTCCTTCACATATCACCTACTCAGAGGTGATCTCTGCCTAACACACAAAGCTATGTCAAACCCAGAGCTTTTAGACATGCTCCACTTAAAGAAATCCCAATCCCTCCAAGCTACACACTCTAGGGACCTAAACCTTGTCACCACAATAAACAGAACATGCTGGAGGGATATATTCCTGTCCCAGAGACTTCCCATACTCTGGAACAGACTACCTGTCTATATCAAACAAAGCTCCTCATTAGCAGTCTTCAAGAAAAATCTTGATGATTGGATGGGAAATAGGAGATTCACCATGGGAATCACTTCTGTGACTCTGCTCGACAGGGGCACAGGAAAATAATTTTCTTGGGTGGCGAAAGCCAGGGTACCTTTTGGCTAGGCTTATATAAGCCCTAGGGCCAATAGCCTAGTACCTACTTATGAACCTATGAACCTATGACAAAGGCCCAAAATTAGGTGCAGATTTTAAATTCTGCTTTTATGTACTTAGAAAGGTGCCAGAACAACATGCTTCACTTTATTGTGTGTTTTCTAAATGATAATAACTCTGAAACTCAGCTGTCTGTCATTATGTATTCACTGTGATCCTCAGCACTGCGTTAGTAAACCACACATTTCATAAGGAAGATACCAAATATATGAGCTAAAATCAGGGACATTCTGAAAACTCATTTGAGAAACATTCCCACAACTGATTACCACCCCCTCTCGGCATGCATTTTATGAAGGATATGAAGTTTGAAACAAAATATCTGTTATTACTTGTTGGTTGCAATACCCAATAATTTACTAGAAATCACACATTTTTTGAGGAACAAACCAGAAATATGAGCCAAAAATAAGGAACACTGCAAATAAGGAACAGTTAAGAGATATGCACATGGCACTACTAGGGTTGCGACCATTTCAGATGCCCACAGTTGGACATTTCTTATGGAAATGTGAGGCTTTTTAGTAAAAACCATGCCTGCAAATAATGCAAAGAAGTATACTTCACATTAAAATAAAACCAGACTCTTGTAGAATTTGAGGTGTTTGTATTGTTTCACATGGCATTAATGTACTTTAGATACAAAATAATTGCTATATTTACCTATTACAGGAAACAGAGGAAACGTTTTTGTAATATAATTTCAAGACATTTGCTATTTTTTATGTCTGTTGGTAGGACACAGTTGTCCAAATAGGGACTGTCCTTCACAAACAGCGACAGATGGCAATCCTAAGCCCTACTCCCAAAACCTCTCACCCTATTAGCACAAGAATGTGAAACACACATAAAGGTAATGTGAGACAAAGGCCCAAACACCAGGAGAGGGAAATATGTTAAATATTGCCCTTACATATTTTGAACGTTGCTAGAATAATAAGGTTTGCATTAGCAAGAATTTCTGAAGAATATGGTCTGAATCTCAAATGGTGTCATTGTTTATTGACTTAATTCCTCAACAATTTGTAGGAAAAATCACACATTTTATGAGAAGCAGACTAGAGATATGAACCAAGATCAGGATTATTGTAAATAAGAGCCAGGAGGTGAGAGATATGCACACAGAGAACCCCGATGTACAGCAAAATACTCTCATCCCTTTTAGTGCAGGAATCTTGGACTAAACCAAAAGATGATGGACAAATGCACAAAATCTGTCACACTTTGAAATATGATCTCGTATTCTCTGAATTATGTTAGAATAACACATCTTGCATTAGCATTCACTTTCTGAAGGGTATGATTTATTATATCTGAAAAACCAATATCTGCCATTATTTATGACTGCAGTCCTCAATGATTTAGAAGAAAAACCAAAAATCTTACAAGGAAAAGACAAAAAAGATTAGGCAAAATTAAGAGGAGTAGTATAGAAGAAAGCTGCAATTTAAAATTTATCATAAGCCTTATGAGTAAACATGAAAAATATGTGGCAAAAACAAGGACACTTCCAAAGTAATCTAATGTTGATATTTTTCTGGATGCCTGCTAGATTGAGGGGGAAAGGTTACTCACCTCTCAGTCCAGTGGCCATACCTCAGCCATCAATTATTCCTTCATTAAGTTTCATATTTGCAGTCTTTCTGCACCAGCAAGGTACAGAAAGTCGACAATTTGATTGGATAAGTGCAATGCCCTCTGCCCTCCTAAAGGTCAGTGTACTTAATCAGTCATTACTTTATTCAACATCTGCATGTCAGCGTTTGAAGAAAGAGTACCAGGGTATGTTTTTTCAAATTAATTTTTAAGTGAAGAAATACATTACTTTAAAAACAATAGAAAATGGCCTGTGGTGTGCCATTAACTTCTCCTTCATTTCCCATGATGCAGACCACAAATATCTTACTGTAGGTACACATTGTTCACAACATGGTGCTATATAAGCAATTACAAGTTTAGAAAATTGTAATACAGCCAGACAAACCTGTAATTGCTTAAACAGCACCATGCTGTGAACAGTGGTGCAGACATCAAATATCTGTCTGGCTGTATTACAAATTTCCAAACATACAATTGGTTACATAGCATCACATTGTGAACAATGGTGAAGACCACAAATATCTTACTGTAGGTACAATATTGGTCACAACATAGTGCTTTGTAACTAAATACAGGTCTGTCTGGCTGGCTGCATTAATACTTTACTGCACTGTAACCAGGCTCATCCGT
>NC_056750.1:832112439-832149939 GCF_019279795.1 Protopterus annectens | reverse complement strand
GGTATGCCATTTTACTATGCTTATCATCTTGGTCACATGACCCCACACAACATGGCAGATGAAGTAACATGCTGAGTCCAATTGGAGCAGCTGCTTTAATTTCCAGTGCAGCCCTCTTCACAGCATGCAGGTGCTATGTTGGCACTAATACATATCAGATTAGCATTAGGCCAAATCAAATGAGTTCTTCTGTGATATTTAGTACAGCATAGTCATGTTATGGATTTTTCTGAATACCTTCTATATTTAATTATATTCAAATGCATTATTTTTATTTTCTTAAAATACTTCCCAGTATAGAATATTAATATAGCACATGTTTAAGATAATTATACAATGACTGCTCATTACTATTCAAAAATGAGCATGCTGATTGGACAGCCCAACCAGTGTGTCCAGTGTAAATCAAACATATACCAATAGAAAAAAGTCTAGCTGCTGAAGTACCATTGAGAGGACAGACTTTCTAGTGGTATATGTTGAGGGACAGAGCAAAATATAAGAAAATTAGCTGTGTTCTGCAAAACTAAACAATTTCAAATGTAGCTGATTTTTCTTTTATTTCTGCACTGTCCCTTTGAAAATCTCAGTAGTTAAAAAATGCTAAAACAATAATGGAGATTCTGTCTTCTTCATTGCTTCTCCTACACTGTACTAATGTGCTATGTAAGTGAGGGAACGTAAGCCACTTATGTATGAAAAGTACATCCGTAAACAAGGAAAAATGAAGAGGAACACTACTGTGCCACAATACAAAGACATTATTTAAGAAAAGTAAGCAATTTCTTTCTTAAATAATGTTGTTGTATAAATAATCCACTCTTGGTGTGGGTACTAACCATGGGCAAATCCTGATGTACCCACACCCAGTCATGTATTATTGCTTAATTAAACCTTCAGTGGTGTGATATTACCACACAGTATTTTTATTTTTCTAGCTATCTTATCTGTCTAGCTATTTATTTATTTATTTATCCAGTCTTTCCTTCAATTTGTTAATCAGATACTGTAGGTGAGCTAGCCCAAACTTTTTCAGCCATGATGCTGGCCAGCAAGCAGAAAAAATGGAAACAGACAATACGTTAGTTACTTTGAGTACAGAGATTATATACTTCATTATGCAAATAATGTGAATTGCTACATATATTGAAGTAGTGCCATATTTACATAGTCATGGAATATGTAGCAAAGCTATAGAAAACTACTTAACGTACTAATTAAGATGAACTATGTCATGTATATGTTGCAACATTATCAAACCTTGGTGCAAATCTGTTATGGGATGAGAATTTCTGTACCTCAAAGTGAACTATACTTAATAATTTGGAGTATTGTCAATTTGCATCATCAAAACAGGTACATTTATACTTGTTTATCAGATGTGCTTTTAGCAGTTTTAGAAAGAAGGGAAACTGAGTGCTAGCCTTAAGTTCTGAAGGGAGTGCATTCATTAGTGCTAGGACCAAATTGTAGAATATTTTTTATGAAATTCCTAAGATGTATGAGGTTCTTTATAACTGTACACCAGGCTGACTTCTTAAATTGTACTTTCTGTACAGCCTTTCTACTTTTCCAATAAAGGCAACAAAAAAGAGCGGCCTTAACTACGTAAACATGTTTAACTGTTTAATTTAAATGAGAATTTATTAGCACATCTCTTCGTAAAACATGGCATGTTTAATTCAAACCTTGTTTAAAACTACCAGCTTTGGATTCAAAAATTTATAAAAGCAAATAAAAAAGGAAAACAAGCTAGTTTATAATTTAAATTAAATTATGAAAATAATTAAGCTACATGCTGTGCATTAGTTACAAATAGTGCAATTTAGGCATTTTAGATATCATTTTTTGTGGCATAGGAGGAAAGAAACCTGCCTATGATCCATGTTTCAAATAGCAGCCCCAGCACTGGAAGAGATGATAGGGGGTGAAGAGGATGTGCCCACTCATCTCTCTCTGTGAGATGGGGGCATATTTCCAAACTTTTTCTTACAGTTTTAGGCAAGGCAAAAATAGTTAGGAAAAAGCCCCTTAAATTGGGGACAGTTATTTAAGTATTCATACTTAGAATTTGTTGACATAGTTTCCAATTTTTAAAAGGATGGAGATAATCTGAGAACAAATTATAGATATTCCCAGAAAAGCTTTACAGTTGCGAGTTACAAATGGGGATTATATTTCAGGGAAGAGTGTAGCAGCTGTTTTACTAGGATTTTGTACAATGCAGTGCCAAGCCAGATAGTGCTGGGGCCACAGAGTAAGTGAAATGCATTCACTGCGGTGGGTGTGGCCTGTAGTAACCTATTGCATGCTTCTTTGCAGGTGTTGTTTCAGATATACACATCAACATAGAGCTGTGGACATTTGCCTCAAAGCCTGGAACTGGCACAAGGGGATAGAGCTTTATCTGCCTACCCTTAGTACAATGATCTCTTCCCAGATAACCCAACCCTCACCCATAGCAGCCAAAGGGGAATGAACAGGCTAGTTAAATGACCAGGAAGGAAAGAGTTAGTGATCAGTAGGAGGTAAAAAAGGACAAAAAAACTAAAATTTAGGCATTAAATGCTGAATAAATTTCATACTATTCCTTCAGCTTACAGAATGACTCTCTTTTGGGTAATAAAACGTATTCAACAATACAGCAAATCCGACTCTGGCAAGTAGCATATCTGTTGCATTAATATAATATCAAATAACATGAAAACATTTATTCATAGAAATAGCTGGAGATATGTGGATGATTAGAATATCTGAACTTTAATTACAAAACAAAAAAGTAAACAACATCAGCAGTATCTGCAAAATATCTGTAGTCTTGTGAAGACCATTCAAATGGAATTTCCTACATTAGGTACTTTTAACTCATGGATTATACAGTGGTTATTACTATTCAACAATGTGCATGTTAATTGGTCATAGAAATCTGAGCACCCCTTGTAAATTTAGCATTACCCAAAGAGTACATACACATGCTAAACTCATTTTCTCAGAGACAATAAGCAGAGTACCTAAGGTGATACAAATTATGAAAATTAGGAAACTGACCTCATGTGTATCATAAGCCTGTTCCTTGGGACAAAATAATATACAATCATTTAAAATAATACTCATAGAGCGGATATCAGGAGTGTCCAAACAAAGAGTTTCATGCCTGCATCTCATTTCCGTACTGACTCCCTAACAGCAGCGGCTACATACTGTGCAAATATGAGTTTTTTGATGGACTTGGGGTATAGACATTAGCTGTCCAATACAAGAAACAAGATCAATAATGATACAGTAACATTATTTAGAAAAGATAATGCATTTTATTTCCTGGATAATATCTTATTTAATTTTAATTACTGGTGTCCGGCTGTGGGTAATGTAGGATTTATCCATAACTGGCTTTGTTTGATTAGTTTGGCTCTACCTTCTACACACTGGCCATAAGTAAATTTTGTATTACACATGGCCAAATAGGAGTTATTACTAAACATTTACTAAGGCAAATGCAGTATATAATGGTACAAGATGGAGAAGTACAAAATCTGTAACAGCCGGGTAACAGCAAGTCAGAAGGTTGTGGATACCACTCTCACACCATATGGTTGATTAATCGTCCAGTACTAACACTGTAGGGCTGCATAAGGGGGTGTTGCACTTCTGGGGTGCTGTCATTCAGATGAGACATCAAAGCAAGGTCCTAACTGTCACACTTGTGGAACATTACATGGATGTAAAACAAGCCACATCAGTTGTTCAAAAAGAGTAGGAATACATTATTGGTAAAACACACATTTACATTATTACAAAAATTATGACAATATGAAAAAGTAAAAGAGTACAGGAATTTTCCCAGTGTCTACTTTCCCCTATTGTGGCAGTGGCTGTACAGATAGCACATTTGCCTTTGTTGCTGGAAGACCAAACAGCTGAGGGTTCTATTTCCATTCTAGGTGACTGGATTAATTTTCAAATCATTAACACTGTAATATTGCTGTTGGGAAATGATGCTTCATTCCTGAGTGTGCCATCTTTTGGATGAAATGTTAATCTGAGGTCCCATTTGCTTGAAATGGTGGTGTCTCAGGTGAATGTGAAAGATCCCATGGCTCATATCAAAAAGAAGTCATTGATGGCCTGGCTAAATTTCTTCCTAAAAGTATAAGTGCTACCTTGATTCACCCCTGAAAAGAAGCCCCTAACTTAGTGGAACTAAGCCATTTAACAAAGCTTTCTCAGCTTTCATAGCTCATACCTGGTTCTACAGTTATCACTCTACAGTTATCACTCATACCGATCTCCAGCAGTCGAACAACATAGTTCCTTCTCCTCGTTTTTACCAATTTCAGTTGGTGTTCCACAGGGATCTATTCTAGGCCCCATTCTCTTTAACATATTCATGAACTCACTTCCAACAGCAAATAAAGATGCCAACATCATTCATCATGCTAACAACTCTACCTTATCTACTCTTCCAAAGAATCTAAAAAAACTGCAAACTAAAACCAAAGAATCCTTAACTTCAATTGAAATCTGGTTATATAACTCATAATTATTTCTCAACACAAAAAAATCTAAGTTTCTTCTCTTCACTCCCAAATGTCATAATAGCCAAAGTCTCATTCACTCGTTCATAGTTTCATAGTTTCATAGTATAGTACTAGGCTATCTGCCCTGGGGTATTTGTAAGCCTAGCCATAGTGATGTGGCTTTTGCCACCCCATGAAATGGTAAAAAAATGTACAGAATAAAATTAGAATACTGTGCCTCTGTCTAGTAGTGACACAGTGAAAGTCCCCTTATATAATAGAATTAGTTTACTGTGCCCCTGTCTAGCAGTGACACAGATGTGACCCCTGGGGTAAACTTACGATCTCCCATCCACTCATCAAGATTTCTCTTGAAGAGAGTAAGTGAGGGGCTCTGCCTAATACGAACTGGGATCTTGTTCCAAAGCATGGGAAGCCTCTGGGTTATGAATCTATCCCTCCAGCATGTCCTATTCATACTTGTGCCGAGGTTTAAGTCTTTAGCTCTCGTGGTCCTGATGGATTTGGATTTTTTGAGGTGGAGCATGTCCATCAGATCCTGATTGGACATGGCCTTGTACGTCAGGCAGAGATCTCCTCTGAGCAGGCGGTATGCTACTGAATAGAGCTGAAGTTTCTTTAGTCTGGCAGAATAAGACATATGTTGGAGACCCTTGATCCTCTTGGTGAGGTACTTCTGTGGTCTCTCCAGCTGTTGCAAATGCCAGGTGAGGTACATACCAAATGGGGCACTGTATTCAATCATGGGTCTGATGAGGGAGGAGTAAAGGGGTACAATGACATCCCTGGATCTGGATGTGAATCCCTTCATGATGAGGTGTGCAAGGTAGAATGTTTTTCTAACCACTTTGGCAACGTGGGTGTCAAATGAGAGGTCGCTGTTGACTTGGGTCCCTAGGTCTCTGATTACTTTTTTCATACTCAGTGGGTTGCTGTCTATGTGATAATTTGTGGGTACTTTGTTTTTCCCAAAGGGGATGACTATACATTTTTTGGCATTTAGTTTAAGGCCGTGACTCCGGCACCAGTTGTCCGTTTCTGTGAGGCCTTTTTGTAGGATGTATGTGTCCGCTGGTGTATCGACTATGGTGCCTAGTTTGCAGTCATCTGTGAACTTTCACAGCCACAACCCTCCCATGTTTGCTTTAACATCTGAGAAATAAATGCCGAACAAGAGGCGTCCCAGGACAGATCCCTGTGGGACACCACTTGTGACTGGCTTTGAGTCTGACATTGCGCCAGTGATTTTAACTTTATGGGTTCTGTCCTTTAGCCAGTTTGCAACCCATCTAGTGACATAAGGGTTTACATTTAAGCTGTTGAGCTTATCTATGATGCCTGAGTGGGGTATTGTGTCAAAGGCCTTAGCCAAGTCCAGGTAGGCTGTATGGACTGCTTTGCCCTCATCAATGGCTCTAGTGACTGTTTCGAAAAAGTCAACCAGGTTCAAAAGGCAGGATCTGCCCTTTACAAAGCCGAACTGGGTGGGGTCAAGTGTCTGTAGGTCCCCTATGTCTCTGTTTATGAGTTCCATAATGATTCTTTCCATAGCTTTGCAGACCAGGCTGGTTAAGCTTATGGGGCTGTAGTTCCCAGGGTCTGTAGAGGTACCCCCTTTGTGGAGTGGGACCACTGTTGCTGTACGCCAGTGTTCAGGTACATATCCTGAAGTAAGGCTAAGGTTAAATAGCATTTTTATGTGTGGGTTTAGCTCCTCTTGGAGTTCACGTAACACACAACCCGGGATACCGTCAGGTCCCATTGATGCTGTGTTTTTAGCTTTGTTTAGGGCGGTTCTCACTTGGACATCTGAGATGACAGGGAGATTACATTCAGCTGGGATAAGTATTTCTTCTTTTGGGGTGAGGAAGGGGAGAAATTTGCACTGAACCTGTCAGCCAGAATGTTGGCAATATCTGTGGGTTCAGTGTATTTTTGTTGTTGTGAACTAACTCTGAGCATATCTGAGGGTTTCCACCAGGTTTCTAACATAGCTGAAGAAGGCTTTGTGGTTATCTTTAGTGTCCTTAGCAATTTTTCTCTCAAAGTTGGCCTTGGATGTTTTTATGAGAGAACGTAGTTTTCTGCTAATGTTGATCAGAGATGTCTTCCCTTCATGGGATTTTGCTCTGACGTGCAGTAGCTTCCTTCTTTTGTTATACAATTTGTTAATGGCTCAGGTCCACCAGACAGGACGCTTGCCTTTGGTGGAGAGGGACTTGGATTTATTTGGGATTGCATGATCCATGCATTCTTGGAGATGTCCATAGAAAGCATTTGTGAAGGATTCGGCATTGTGGGATGTGGTATCCACTGGCACAGTGGGCTTAAAGGATACCACCTCAGTCTTAAGAAGAGTGAAGTCTGCTTTTGAGAAGTTTTTCACTGTGGTCTTTTGTGCTGGGGGTGGAGGTGGGATATGTATATCTAGGGTGATTAGTTTGTGGTCAGATCTCACTAGTGAGGGGTATACTTCCGGTGTGGAGCATTTTGTCCCCATGTTTGTGATGATCAGGTCTAGTATATTATCTCCCTAGTGGGAGAGGTGACTAGTTGTTCCAGTGCATTTGAATTTATGAATTCCAGGAACCTTTGGGCTAGGGTATTAGGGCTAGAATAATGTACCCAATCTATGTTTGGGTAGTTGAAGTCTCCCAGTATGATGGTATTTTGTGATACATTCATATCCTCCAATGTCTTCAGGAAGGCTGAGTGGGGTTCCTGAGATTGGGAGGGTGGTCTGTAACATGCTACCAGTTGTATAGCAGTTTTGCCTATGGTTAGTTGCACCTGTATGGTCTCTGATGCTTCATGTGTTGCTACTAACCTGGAGGTGTGGGTGTCCTTGATGAATATGGACACTCCCCCTCCCTTTATGGTTCGGCCCGGGTTTTGGGGCCGAAAAGCATGATACGAGGTATAGCCTGGTAGCGCTGGGGTGCTCTCAGGAGCCTTGAACCAGGTTTCAGTTACTGCACAGACGTCGATGTTCTCCATGCTGAGGAGTGCATCGAGTGCCTGCATCTTGAGATTTAGACTTCTGGCGTTGAGCAGCATTACCCTTAGTTTTTTTCCATTTTTGTTTTCTAAGGAGGTGGGCTTGTCTTTTGAGCCTTGCTTAAAAAAGGCACTATGGGGGTGGCAAGAGCCTTAGCCAATATCCGGAAGCCCAGAGGCAACAGGTGTAAGCCATCCCTTGCGAAGCAGCGTGGCTTGTCCAACATGTCATCCCAGGCAGACAGACATTGGATCCCCTTAGAAGACACCAGTACTTGAGCCAATTATTAAAGCTGATCATCTTGTTTTTGTATTGTGGTATCATTCTTGGTGAGGGCAAGATGCTGCTCAGGGTCAGGGTCATACCAGCCTGGGCTACATAATCAGAGAGCTCCTCTATGTCTCTTTTCATGTAGTCCAGGGAGGTACGTCTCAGGTCATTCACGCCAGCATGGACAATGACGGAGTCATATTTGTACTTGCTTTGGAGTGACTTGATTGCATGTGTTATGTGGCGGATCCTAGCTCCCGATAGACAGCTCACAGTCACCCTCTCCTTGTTCAGCCTGGTCAGCAGGACATCAGTGTGTCTGACTATAGAGTCACCTATTACTAGTGTATCAGGCATGGTGTTTGGCCTTAAGGGCTGTGATTGGTTGACACACTGATTTATTGAAGTATGTGTTGCATGTGTTTTGTTTTGAGGTGGTGGATTTTTGGATGTCTGCTTTGGGAGCCTCTCTTGTTTTGGTAAGTTTTTTATTAGAGCCTCCGAGTATGTCTTTGTATTTTTATGTGTTTGGTTTGCAGTTGTGGTAGGTCTATGTGGGACTGGGATTGTTGTGTGTGTGGTTACCATCTCCTCCTGTCTGGTCATGCCAGCCCTGAGTTGAGAGAGTTCAGCATCCAGTTTGGCTATATAGTTGCATCTCTCACATGTATTTGTGTTTGTTGGGAGGAGGAGAGGGTTGTCTGTGTACATGAGACAATTGTAGCATTGTCTCAAGATACCCAGATTGACCAGCTGAACTGGGGAGGACGCCAATAATCTATCATCGACATGCTAGAACAGTATAAGGGAGTGCTGTACCTTTAAGGGAAGTGGATATTCACAGGGGTGGTAGGTAGATGTAGTGCTTTACTTAGTACAAGAGTGCTTACTTAGTAGAGAAGTATTGAGAACAAGTGCTAGGCTTATAATATAGTGAGTAGTCTGATTATACTAAGAGTAGAGCTTCCTTAAGGGAAAATTTGAAGAGCAGACTTGGCGGAGCCAGAAAAGTTTAACCTTGTGCTATGCACACAACCGCGCAAAGCCGTGCAAACGCGGATTTTAAACAGTGAACTACAAAAGAGCTAGAAATGGTCCAAAACAACCAATTACTACAGCTTCTTGTGCTGAGGTCACTTCCTACAGGGACAGGTAGGCTGCTTAAGGCTCCCCACTCCCACTGGTGAGCAAAGAAACTTCCTTCTATCCAAGTAAGGTAATGGAGAACATAGGAACTACACCACAGCCCAGAATACAGCAATGCCTGAAGACTGGTCTAAACTAGTCGAGGAGAGGCGGGAAAACAAGGATTATTTTTTTGTTTTTTTGATAGAAACACACAGAAAATGCAGAAACAGTGATAAATCAGTTAAACAGGCTAGCACACTTTAGTGGGCAGCCTCAACAGTTAAATTAAACAAACAAACAAACAAACTTTCAATCAAATTCGACTATAATGTAACTTTAAGTGCAGATTTTAAAATAATGCAGCAAACAGTTAAAAAACAGTTCAAGCTAGTTCAGGGTAAGCTACAGAAGCTATTCCAAGTGAAAAAAAGCAAAGATACTTAAATCCAGAAAGTAGTCGCTTTTCTGAGTTCCCTGTTGCTAGGACCACTCTGCAGGACCACGAGGAGCTTGTCTGAGCAGTATAGCCAGAAAAAAACGCCCAGAGGCAGATTTTAAACAGTGAACTACAAAAGAGCTAGAAATGGTCCAAAACAACCAATTACTACAGCTTCTTGTGCTGAGGTCACTTCCTACAGGGACAGGTAGGCTGCTCAAGGCTCACCACTCCCACTGGTGAGCAAAGAAACTTCCTTCTATCCAAGTAGGGTAATGGACAACACAGGAACTACACCACAGCCCAGAATACAGCAATGCCTGAAAACTGGTCTAAACTAGTCGAGGAGAGGCAGGAAAACAAGGATTATTTTTTTGTTTTTTTTTTGTTTTTTTGATAGAAACACACAGAAAATGCAGAAACAGTGATAAATCAGTTACACAGGCTAGCACACTTTAGTGGTCAGCCTCAACAGTTAAATTAAACAAACAAACAAACAAACTTTCAATCAAATTCGACTAAAATGTAACTTTAAGTGCAGATTTTAAAATAATGCAGCAAACAGTTAAAAAACAGTTTAAGCTAGTTCAGGGTAAGCTACAGAAGCTATTCCAAGTGAAAAAAAGCAAAGATACTTAAATCCAGAAAGTAGTCGCTTTTCTGAGTTCCCTGTTGCTAGGACCACTCTGCAGGACCACGAGGAGCTTGTCTGAGCAGTATAGCCAGAAAAAAATGCCCAGAGGTGGATTTTAAACAGTGAACTACAAAAGAGCTAGAAATGGTCCAAAACAATCAATTACTACAGCTTCTTGTGCTGAGGTCACTTCCTACAGGGACAGGTAGGCTGCTCAAGGCTCCCCACTCCCACTGGTGAGCAAAGAAATTTCCTTCTATCCAAGTAAGGTAATGGACAACACAGGAACTACACCACAGCCCAGAATACAGCAATGCCTGAAAACTGGTCTAAACTAGTCGAGGAGAGGCGGGAAAACAAGGATTATTTTTTTGTTTTTTTGATAGAAACACACAGAAAATGCAGAAACAGTGATAACTCAGTTACACAGGCTAGCACACTTTAGTGGGCAGCCTCAACAGTTAAATTAAACAGTGAACTACAAAAGAGCTAAAAATGGTCCAAAACAACCAATTACTACAGCTTCTTGTGCTGAGGTCATGCACTGTTAACACAGAGACAGAACTTGCCCACCATACTAAATTACTGAGAGTCCGTATTAATTACAATCTGAAATTTGATTATTACATTCAAAATTCCATAACATAAACTCACTAAAAATTAAAGTCCCTGTACAGAATCAAGCCGTTCATAAAAGACTCATTCAGAAACCTAATTTTCTCCTCCCTTTTGCTTCCTACCCTCCTCTATGCAGCACTCATTTTACTAACTTGCAATCCACACAACAAGCTCCAATAATACTATAATAAAATATTTAAATTTCCTGCCAGCCTCCCTCAAATAAGCCAACACAGTCTGTATGCAGATCTCCATTCACAATGTTGGGATTCTTAAAGTCCGATCATATGGTCTTGGCCATATGAAATTCGATCTCTCAGGAGTTCGGCATTGTGAAGTGTTCCTATATATATATATATATATATATATATATATATATATATAATTATATATAAATATATATATATATATATATATATATATATATATATATCTGAGTCTACCTGAGATGGTCGACAAGCCATTTGATTGACACTCATTTGGTCGACAGTTCATTTGGTCGACAAGCAGTTTTATGTGGGGAGCTGTGCCCCCCCACACCCCCCCTAACTATATATATCAACTCCAGGGTCGCACAACATTGGGGAGGGGGGCAAATCTGCCTGTCGACCAAATGAACTGTCAACCAAATGAGTGTCAATCAAATGGCTTGTCGACCATCTCAGGTAGACCCATATATATATATATATATATATATATATACATATATCGAGAGAGAGAGAGAATATATATGGTTCCACTTCAAAACACTTAAAACCCATAACATCTAAATTCATAACATCTAAACCATAACATCTAAATCCAAAACATCTAAAACCCATAATATCGAATTTCATAACATCTAAAATGTGCATCATAACATTGAACACTACAAATCACATGAAAATAACACCCCTTCACATATAAAGACACCAAACTAACAAACACACTTTTTACTATGTTTCTACAGGGGGGCAAGCCCCCCTGCACCCACCACGTGGGGGGCTTTGCCCCCCACAACCCCTGTAAATTAAATATACCAACTCTGAGATTGCACTACAGTAGGAAAAAGTTAATTTGCTAACCCCACTGTATCACGATCACCGTAAAGAATATGAACATAATGTCTATATCACTTACCTGTAGGGCGGCCATGGTGGTGCAGCGGTTAGTGTTGGTGCCTCACAGTAAGAGGTTCTCTGGTTCGATACTTGGCTGGGGTGCCTTCTGTGCGGAGTCTGCATGTCCTCACTGTGGTCGCGTGGGTTTTCTCCGGGTGATCCGGTTTCCTCCCACATCCCAAAGATATGCAGTAGGTGGATTGGACACTCTAAATTGGCCCTAGGTGTGAGTGTGTGTGTGCCTTCTGTGGAAGGTTGGGTGCTGGGCTGGCAACTCAACACTGTAAAACTCCACTGCCAATCATGAGCGGACAGATGATCCGCTGTGGCGACCCCTAACCGGGAAAAGCCGAAAGAAGAAGAAGAAGTCTATATCACTTACCTGTATAGCCTAAAAACCACATACAGAGTGGCAAAATAAACACTATATAAACAGTATAAATTCCTACACTATATAAATAATAACTATAGAAATAAAAACTACATAAATATATATACACATATGGGTCCACTTTTTAATTTCGAAAGTCCAAAATCTTGACTTTTAAAATACCGATCCCAGAAATTAGAGAATTTGGAATCTCGAAATTAAAAAGTGAACAAAAAAAAACCCAACTAAAATAATGTTTTTGCAGGGGGGTAAACCCCCTACACCCCAAGTGGGGAGATGCACCCCCGCACCCTCCTACTTAAATACACCAACTCCAACATCGCACTACAGTGAAGAGAACGGTAATGCTCCTGTTCTGCTTGCCATTCTCTGCACTGTAGTGCAATCTCGGAGTTGGTATATTAAAGTCGGCGGGGGGGGGGTGCAGGGGAGCTTGCTCCCTGCATAAACATTATTTTAGTTGTTTTTTTTTTTTTTTTTGTTCAAGATTTCAAAATCTCAGTGTTTTGAGTTCAGTATCTCCAAACTCGAGATTTTGGTCTTTCAAAATTAAAAAATGGACCCATATATATATATATATATATATATATATATATATATACATATATATATGTGTGTGTGTGTGTGTGTGTGTGTGTGTGTGTGAGTCTATGTCAGAAGCTTGAGTTTTCAGAAACTTAAATTCATATTGTTCAGACAATATAATCTAATTTCCAAAAACTTGAACTTCACAAAAATCTATCGGCAGGATTCACGATGGCTGGCACAGAGTCTAAGAGTAGTGTAAGACTCCATGCAGCCATAGCGATCCAGGAACAGCCTGTAGGGGCATGTAAGAGAGCTCCTAAAATGGCTCTTACACGGACAGGGCGTGGATATGCTAATTACCTCACTTGCAGCCGAAAGGCATGCAAATGAGGTAATTTAGCGATCCAGGAAGCAGAAACCTGTCCATGTAAGAGCCGTGTTATCTGCAGAAATGTACTCAGTTGACAACTGAGTACCATTCTGCAAATAACACAATGGAGCCTTGTCAGCTCCAAATAAAGTTTGCATATGTTCCAGGCAGCATGCCAATGGCCAAATATGTGGCCACTGGCAATGTACCCCGATGCAAAAATGAAATAAAAATGTTTTTTTTTTTTCTGCCAATGTTTAAACGTAGCGCAGCACCACGCAAACGGGCTGCACTGTAAAACAGAAAAATAAAAATTTAAAACCCACAAACGTGGGTTTTATGCAAAGCATGAATTTACAATGTAAGGGAATAGCAGGCTGAAAACAACATGGCCACCGAGTAGGGTTTGCTAAGGGGGGAGGCTGAGTGTAAGACATGTAACTAAGCATTAGTAGGCAATCCTATGTAAATGAGTGGTAGGATAGTGAATCGCACTGTTACATAGCAAATTAGCACATTCCCTGGAGTGTAGGAGTAGGATAAGGGGGAGTAACACAGTAGGAGATAGGTGACATCACAGGGGGATATGTATGAAAGAAATGAAGCTAATTGGAGCACAGTGGCATGTGAAAGATGTCAGTCACACATCATGGAAAGAGGAGTGTCAACAAGTAGGCATGGGAAAGACAAGAAATGGAAGGTGTACACTATGGATAACACCAAAGTTTCTTGCTGGGCGTGCATGAGCACGTGTGCATGCTGGGAGGCACGAGTAAGATAGAGTGTGTGCGTGTAAGCGTGAGTGCATGCGTTTAAGCTGGAGTAAGCAAGTAGGAGCCTGTTTAAAGATCTGTAAGCGTGTTTGCGCTGGTGTGCACGCGGTTTAACATGAACACGCAGATTCTAGTCCATCTAAGCATGTGCGCGCGTGTGTTAGCCGCTGTGAGCGTGTTTGCGCTTGTATGCTCGTCACTCCCCCCCTGAGGAAACAGAAAGGAAAAAGGAAGCAGAAGAAATAGTAGGAAGCTAGCAGGGAATACTGGCAGAGCTAGCAGGTGAAAACAATCTGAAGCAGGCAATTACACAGGCAGAACAGTAGCCCAGCCCAGTACTTAAAACTCTGCAAACAACAGTGCAGTATGTTTCTCTCAAGAGACACTGCAACAGAGGAGTAAGCTATTAGAAGTGAAAACTGAAAAAGCTTCACTCAGACCAAAAATGCTAGGGGCTGCCATAGCTGTTATAAGGAGACATATGCAACATGCTGAGGGTGGTGACTATGCAAATGCTGCCGGACAACCCACAGTGAGGAGATGGAGAAGAGTGTACAGGCCCAGGGTCACCTACTAGGGGTTACATGAGCTGGAGATAGTGGAGCGCTATAGAGTGGACAGAGACCTCCTACAGCAAATTGTTGAGCTGTGCAGGCCACGCCTAACACACAGAACCAACAGAGGGGAACCCATCCCAGTGGAAACCAAGGTATGTGTTGGCCTAAGAATACTAGCAACAGGTACCTTCCAGAGACTAACTGGTGATATGATGAGGATATCGCAGGCATCAGCATCCAGGGTACTGCACCAGTTCCTGGATGCCATGTCAGCACATGTCGGTGAACATGTATATTTCCCCAATTCCCGTGAGGTATTGGCCAGCAATATGCGTCTCTTCCAGCAAATAGCGGAATACCCTGAGGTAGTGGGTGCAATAGACTGCACGCATATATGCATCAAAGCACCAGCTGGTGAATGGGGTAGGGCCTACATTAACCGCAAGGGCTTCCCCTCCATCAACTGCCAGGTCGTGTGTGATGCCCAGGGCATAATAATGAATGTGTGTGCTGGCTGCCCTGAAAGCTACCATGATTCCCATATCTGGCATTTGACGCAGCTGTACCAGACATTTGCCAATGGGGACATCCCACATGGTCACTTAGTGGGGGATGCTGCCTATGCACTGGAGCCGTGGCTGATGACACCCATCAGAAATGCACACACACCTGAACAAGAATGCCATAATGAGGCACATGCACAAACATGAAATGTAATCGAGCATGTGTTTGGTTTGCTCAAGTCACGTTTCCGGTGCCTGGACACATCTGGTGGAGCCTTACAGTACTCACCAACTACATGTACCCAAATTGTCATGGTATGCGCTATGCTACATAATATGATTCTGCAAAAACAGCTGCAGCAGGACCAGCATAGGGCTGGGCCAGACAGCCCCCCACCATTGCCAAGGCCATCACAGGCAGAGCATGACTCGGAGGAGGAACAACCTGAGCCTGCCCCAGTAGGCAGAAGGAGGCATGCCCAGTATGCCTTGGCCTTGGCAAAGAGGCAACGCATAGCACATACACTGGCTCAGTAGGAACCCTGGAAATTATACCTCTCTCTGACTCAAACATATAGTATAAGGAATGCCTAAGTTGGCACAACCTGCTTTCAAACATGTACGGAGAGTGTAGTATGTGCATCCAACATAGACAGCCCTGCAGCACCACCTGAGGCATGATTGCCATGTGTTAAGCAATGTAACACCATGTAGTTTATGCAAACTTGATGACCCTGATTAACATCCTACCCTCACCAAGCATGATGCCACAATATGAAGACAAGATGATCAATTACAATAATTGGCTTAAGTATTGCTGTTAGTCAAAGGGGATCCAATGCCTGTCAGCCTGGGATGACATGCTGAGCAAGACATGATGCTCCACCTGCTACGGATGGCTTGCACCTATCACCCCTGGCCTTTTGGATACTGGCAAAGGCTGTTGTCACCCCCACTGTGGCTTGAATAGGTAAGGCTCAAAACCCTAACCCACCTCCATAGGTATCACAAGGGTTAAGAACGTAGAAGTAATGCTACCCAATGCCAGAAGTCTAAACTGCAAGATGCATGCAGTCCAAACTCTTCTCAGCATGGAGAATGTTGATATCTGTTCTGTAACAGAAACCTGGGTCAAGGCTCACAAGAGCACCCTAACACTATCAGGTTACACCTCATACCATGCTTTACAGCCCCAAAACATGGAACAAACTACAAAAGGAGGGTGACTATCAATAATTGTCAAGGATAACCACACACCCAGGTTGGTGCCACAGCAAGAAGCAGCATAGACTATCCACGGGCAAGTAACAGTGGCTAAAACTGCCTCCCAGTTAGTAGCCTGCTACAGACCACCCTCCTAACTCCAGGAACCACACTTGGCCTACTTCAGAACACATGAAAATATCAAGGTCTCTCCAAACAACATTATATTGGGCGACTGAAAATACTCAAACATAGACTGGGAGCATTATTCTAGCTCCAACACCCTAGGCCAAAGGTTCCTAGAATTCATAAACCAAAATGCTATGGAACAACTAACCACTCCCACAAGAGGGGTAAGCATACTGGATGTGATAATCAGCAACATGGGTACTCTATGCCCAAGATGAGAAGTGTATCCCTCACTGGTAAGGTCAGACCATAGAGTAATCTCACTTGATATTCACATCCTGACCCCAGTCCCTGGGCAGAAAACCACAGTGAAAAAACATGTGTAAAGCAAATGTTGCACTCCTCCAAACTGAGGTGGAATCCATTAAAGGCCTTGTGCCTGTGGAAGATATGGGCCAGACTTCAGAACCCTTTATAAATGCATTCTATGAACACATTCAGGAATGCATGGATTATGCAATCCCAAATAAAACCAAGACCCAATCCCATACACGCAGGCATCTAGCCTAGTGTACCCCAGCCATTAGCAAACCATGCAAGAGAAGGAGGAAGCTACTACATGCTAGAGCAAAACCCAAAAAGGGAAGTAATCACTGATCAGTATTATGGCAAAAAAATATGGCCACACATAAAATCCTCTAAGGCCAGCTACAACATGTTGAATCTGGGAATCTTGAGGCAATGTTACACCTGCCTCATGTACACAGACAACCCCCTCCTCCCCCCAACAAATACAAATATATGTGAGAGATGCAACTATTTAGCCAAACTGGAGGCTGAGCTCTCTGAACTCAGTACTGGCAAAACCAGTCAGGAGGAGAAGGTAACCACACACACCACAAACCCAGGCTCACATAGACCTATCACAACTGCAAACCAAACACATAAACACACAAAAACATTCCTGGAAGCTCTAATTAAAAATCTACCAAAACAACAGAGACCTCCAAAGCAGACACCCAAGCAACCACTACCTCAAAACATAGCACATGCAACACATAGTTCACAAAGTCAGTGTGCCAAACAGTCACAGCCCTTAAGGCCAAACAACATCCATGATACACTTGTAATAGGTGACTCCATAGTCAGACACACTGATGTCCCACTCACCAGACTGAACAAGGAAAAGGTTACAGTAACCTGCCTGTTGGGGGCTAGAATCCACCACATAACACAAGCACTCAGGTCACTCCAAAGTAAGTACAAATATGACTCAGTCATTGTCCATGCCGGTGTGAATGACCTGAGATGTACCTCCCTGGACGACATGAAAAGAGACATAGAGGAGCTCTCTGATTATGTAGCCCAGGCCGGTATGACCCTGACCCTGAGCAGCATCTTACCCTCACCAAGAATGATGCCACAGTACAAACACAGAATGATCAGCTTTAACAATTGGCTCAATTACTGGTGTCATTCTAAGGGGATCCAATGTCTGTCTGCTCGGGATAACATGCTTGACAAGAAATGCTGCTTCGCAAGGGATGGCTTGCACCTGTCACCCCTGGGCTTCTGGATATTGGCCAAGGCTCTTGCCACCTCCATAGTGCCTTTTTTTGGCAAGGCTCAAAAGACAAACCCACCTCCCTAAAAACACAAGTGGAAAAAAACTAAGGGTAATGCTGCTCAACGCCAGAAGTCTAAACCTCAAGATGCATGCTCTCGAGGCCCTCCTCAGTATGGAGAACATCGATGTCTGTGCAGTGATGGAAACCTGGTTCAAGGCTCCTGAGAGCACCCCAGCACTACCAGGTTATACCTCATATCATGCTTTTTGGCCCCAAAACTTGGACCGAACCACAAAAGGAGGGGGAGTAGCCATATTCAAAGATACCCACACCTCCAGGTTACTGGCAACGCACGAAGCATCGGAGACCATCCATGTGCAACTAACCATAGGCAAAACTGCCATACAGTTTGTAGCAGGCTACAGACCACCCTCTCAAACTCAGGAACCCCACTCAGCCTTCCTGAAGACACTGAAGAGTATGAATGTCTCTCCAAATACCATCATATTGGGAGACGTCAACTACCCAAACATAGACTGGGAGCATTACTCAAGCCCCAACACCCTAACCCAAAGGTTCTTAGAATTCATAAACTCAAATGCAATGGAACAACTAGTCACCACTCCCACAAGAGGAGATAATATACTAGACCTGATCATCACAAACATGGGGACACAATGCTCCACACCGGAAGTATACCCATCATTGCTGAGATCAGACCATAAATTAATCTCACTGGAAATCCACATCCCGTCCCCACCCCCTGCACAAAAGACCACAGTGAAGAATTTCTCAAAAGCCGACTTCACACTTCTTAAGACTGAAGTGGTATCCTTCAAGGCCCCAGGGCCACTGGAAACCACAGACCACACCGCTGAATCCTTTATAAACACTTTCTATGGACACCTTCAAGAATGTATGGATCATGCAATCCCAAATAAAACCAAGATCCGCCACATTACGCAAGCAATCAGATCGCTCCAAAGCAAGTACAAGTATGACTCGGTCATAGTGCACGCTGGTGTGAACGATCTGAGACGTACCTCCCTCAACTACATGAAAAGAGACATAAAAGACCTCTCTGATCATGTAGCCCAGGCTGGTATGACTTTGACCTTGGGCAGCATCTTACCCTCAGCTAGAATGATGCCACAATATAAAGACAAAATTATCGATTTTAATAATTGGCTAAAATTTTGGTGTCATTCAAAGGGGATCCAGTGTATGTCAGCCTGGGATGACATGCTTGACAAGCCACATTGCTTTGCAAGGGATGGCTTGCACCTGTCTCCCCTGGGCTTTTGGATACTGGCAAAGGCTCTTGCCACCCCTATAGTGCCTGTTTTAGGCAAGGCTCAAAAGTCAAACACACCTCCTTAGAAAACACTAAGAACAAGAAACTAAGGGTAATGCTGCTAAACGCCAGAAGTCTAAACCTCAAAATGCACGCACTCGAATCTCTCCTCAGTATGGAGAACATCGATATCTGTGCAGTGACAGAAACCTGGTTCAAGGCTCCATAGAGCACCCCAGCACTACCAGGTTATACCTCATACCATGCTTTTCGGCCCCAAAACCTGGACCGAATCACAAAAGGAGGGGGAGTATCTATATTTATCAAGGATACCCACACCTCCAGGTTAGTAGCATTGCACGAAGCATCAGAAACCATCCATGTGCAACTAACAGTGGGCAAAACTCCATTTCAGTTTATAGCATGCTACAGACCACCGTCTCAAAATCAGGAATGCCACTCGGCTTTCCTGAAAACACTGGAGAACATGAAGATCTCTCCAAACACCATTATATTGGGTGACTTCAACTACCCTAACATTGACTGGGAGCATTACTCAAGCCCCAACACCCTTGCCCAAAGGTTCCTGGAATTCATAAACTCAAATGCTATGGAACAACTGGTCAAAATTCCCACAAGAGGGGAAAACATACTGGACCTGATCATCACCAACATGGGGACCCTATGCTCCACACCAGAGGTACTCCCCTCATTGGTAAGATCAGACCACAAATTAATTTCACTGGATATCCAAAACCCGACCCCACCCCCAGCCCAGAAAACCACAGTAAAGAACTTCTCAAAAGCGAACTTCCCACTTCTCAAATCCGAAGTGGAAACCTTCAAGGCCCCAGGATTGGTGGAAACCATGGCACAAACCACTGAATCCTATATAAACGCATTCTATGGACACCTCCAGGAGTGCATGGATCATGCTATCCCAAACATAACCAATACCCAAGCGTCCAAATGCAGGCATCCAGTCTGGTGGACCCCAGCCATAAATAAGTTGTACAACAGAAGAAGGAAGCTACTACATGATACAGCAAAATCCCTAAAAGGGAAGGCATCTCTGATCAGTACTAGCAAAATATTACGATCCCTCATAAAATCCTCCAAGGCCAGTTTCAAAAGAAAAATTGCACAGGACACAAAAGACAATCACAAGGCCTTATTTAGCTATGTTAGGAACCTGGGATGCAACTCCCAGGGATGTTCAGAGTTGATTCTAAATGACAAAAAATACACTGAACCCACAGACATCGCCAACATCCTGGCAGATAGGTTCACTGCAAACTTCTCCCCTCCTTCCCCCCCTAAAGAGCAAATATCTATCCCAGAAGAGTGCAGCCTCCCAAGCATCTCAGATGCCCAGGTGAAGACTGCTCTTTCCAAGGCAAAAAACACTGCCTCAGTGGGACCAGACGGTGTCCTGGGTTGCGTACTACACAAACTCCAAGAAGAACTAAACCCACACGTAAAAATGCTGTACAATCTTAGCCTCACTACGGGATATGTACCCAAAGAATGGCATACGGCAACAGTGGTCCCACTCCACAAAGGTGGTGCCTCAACAGACCCTGGTAACTATCGCCCCATAAGCCTGACTAGCCTTATCTGCAAAGCCATGGAGAGGATCATCATGGAACTCATACACAAAGACATTGGGGACCTACAGACATTGCATCCTACTCCATTTGGCTTTGTCAAGGGCAGATCCTGCCTCTTGAACCAGGTCAACTTCTTTGAAACAGTCACCAAGGCCATAGATGAAGGGAAGGTAGTCCACATGGCCTATCTGGACCTTGCAAAGGCATTTAACACAATAACCCACTCAGGCATCATAGATAAGCTATCCAGCTTAAACATAAACCCCTATGTCACAAGATGGGTGGCTAACTGGCTCAAAGACAGAACCCACAGAGTCAGAATTGCCAGAGTCATGTCTGACTCGAAAATGGTCACTAGTGGTGTCCCACAGGGCTCGGTCCTGGGACATCTCTTGTTCGGCATTTATTTTTCTGAGGTGCAAGCAAACATAGGAGGATTGTGGCTGAAAAATTTGCAGATGACTGCAAACTGGGCACCATAATTGATATTCCAGGGACACAAGCATCCTTCAGAAAGGCCTCATAGAAATGGATAACTGGTGCCAGAGCCATGGCCTTAAACTGAATGGCAAAAAATGTATAGTCATACCCTTTGGGAAAAACAAGGTACCCACAAATTACCACATAGGTGGTAATCCATTAAGTACGGAAGAAGTAATCAGGGACCTAGGGACACAAGTTGACAGTAACCTGTTGGTTAGGTTGGGTTGGGAGAGTGGCTTAATGGCTAAGGTGTTTGCCTTACAAACACAAGGTGCAGGGTTTGAGTCTCACAAGGGATAATTGGCTAAGCTTAAAATGGCTTGGAAGGGCTGTTAGCTTAGTACTAAAACTGTGAACAATATGAACCTCTCATTTGACAGTCACATTGCCAAGGTGGCTAGGAAGACCTTCTATATTGGTCACCTTATCATGAAAGCATTCACATCTAGATCAAGAGAGGTCATTGTGCCCCTATACTCTTCTCTTATCAGGCCCATAATTGAGTACAATGCCCCATTTGGGATTTACCTTACCCAACACCTGCAGCAGTGAGAAAGACCCAAAAGTACCTCACCAAGAGGATAAAGGGTCTCAAACATTTGCCATATGCTGTCCGGCTGAAGAAACTCCAGCTCTATTCAGTCACATACCGCCTACTCAGAGGCGATCTATGCCTGACGTACAAGGCCATGTCCAATTTTGAATTAATGGACATGCTCCACCTCGGAAAATCAAAATCCATCAGAGCCACAAGAGCGAGAGATTTGAACCTCAACACAGAAATAAATAGGATGTGCTGGAGGGACAGATTCATAACCCAGAGGCTCCCTACACTCTGGAACAGAATCCCAGACCATGTTAGGCAGAGGCCCTCACTGACTTAATTCAAGAGAAATCTTGATGAGTGGATGGGAGATCATAGGTTTACACCGGGGGTCATCTCTGTGTCACTACTAGACAGAGGCACAGTAAACTAAACCCTAAATGGGCATAATATTCACATTCCAAGGGGTGGCGAAAGCCACACACAGTCTTGCTAGGCTTATAAATGCCCTAGGGCAGATAGCCTACTATGAACCTGTGAACCTATTTAGATACAAATTGTACAGGACACTAAGGATAATCACAAGGCTTTCTTAACTGATGGTAGGAACCTTGGTGGAAATTCACAGATATGCTCAGAATTACTCCAAAATTACAAACAATACACCAAACCCACACACATTGCCAACATCCAACCTGACAGGTTCAGTGCAAAATCCCCCCTCCCACCAAAATGCCAAATATCTATCCCAGCAGAGTGCTGGCCCCCAGACATTGCAGATGCTGAGGTAACAGCCAGCGTCTCCAAAGCAAAACACACAGCATCAATGGTACCAGATGGTGTCCTGGGCTGCATCCAACATCAACTCCAAGAAGAATGGAACACCAAATAAAACTACTGCTCAGTTGCAACCTTACCACAGGATATGTACCCAAAGAGCAGTGTACAGCAATAGTGGTCCCTCTCCACAAAGGTAGTGCCTGAATGGATACTGCAAACTATCACCCCACAATCCTGACTAGCTTGGTCTGCAAAGCTATGGAAAGGATCATCATGGACCTCATAAATAAAGATATTGTGGACCTACTGACACTGGACCCTACCCAGTGTGGCTTTCTTAAGGGCAGATACTGCCACTTAAACATGTTTGACTCATTTGAAACAGTCACCAAGGCCATTGATGAGGGGAATGTGGTCCACACAGCCTATCTGGACCTTGCAAAAGCCTTCCATACAATACCCCACTTGTTCATTATAGATAAGCTCACCAGCTTAAATATAAACCCCTATTCAAGTAGATGGGTTGCAAACCAGCTCAAGGACAAAACTGACATGGCCAGAAATGCTGCAGCCATGTCAGACTACAAACCAGCTACAACTGGCATCCCACAAGGCTCGGTCTTGGGACCTCCCTTGTTTGGTATATATTTCCCAGAGGTACAGGCCAACATGGAAGGACTGTTTCTGAACAAGTTTGCAGATGACTAAAAACTGGGCACCATATCTGACCCTCCAGCTGACACAAGCATCCTACAAAACGGCCTCATAGAAACAGACAACTGGTGCCAGAGCCATGTCATCAAGCTAAATGCAGAAAAGTGTATAGTCATCCCCTTTGGAAAAACAGTAAGTGTCCACCAATTACCACATAGCTGTTAACCCATTAAGTACTTTAGAAGTAATAAGAGACCTGGGGACACAAGTTGATAGAAATCTTGCATTTGACAACCATGTGGCCGTAGTGGTTAGAGAAACATATCATATACCCACTTAATCATGAAGGTATTCACATGTAGATCAGGGGAGGTCATCGTGCCTCTTCAGTCATCCTTCAACAGCCTCACAATTGAGTACAATGGCCTTGTGGGATATACCTTAGCAGACACCTCCAGCAACTGGAAAGACCCCAAAAGTACCTCACCAGGAGGATCAAAGGGCTCTAACAGATGCCATGTGTTGCCTGATTAAACAAACTGCAGCTCCACACAGTGCCATACTGCCTGCCCAGAGGCGATCTGTGCCTGATGTATAAAGCCATGTCCAAGCTGGAATCAATGCACATGCTGCACCTTGTAAAATCTGAACGCCAGTGAGCTATGCACATGAGAGACCTGAACCTCAGCACTGACATAAATAGGACATGCTGTAGTGATGGATCCATAACCCAGAAGCTCCCTCCACTCTTGAGTAAACTCCCAGTCCAGGTTAGCCAGAGAGTCCCTCATTGACTCTCTTCAAGAGGAATCTTGATGAGTGGATGGGAGATGGTAGGTTTACCCTGGGTATCACTTTTATGTCATGGATAGACAGAAGCACAGTATACTAACCTTGAAAAATGTCATGGCAAACTCCAGTTAAAATGTGTGTTGAAGGACAAACACACTCTCTGACTAGCATTAGAAATGGCCTAGGGCACATAGCTAGTGCTTGTCAATGTCCACCCTAGTTGCGGAATACACTAGTAATGTTGGACAAGCCTGATTTAAGTAGTCCATAGCTGAACAAAATGCAACAGGGTCATATTTGAACAACTGGCCCTTAACCAGTCTGGTGTGCTCAGTATGAATATTTAAAGCAGTGATAGGACTGAAACCCAGGATACTGTCCACCACAGTGAAAGTACTGAACCAGTACACTATACAATATTATAGTGTTTGGTCAGTATGAAAGAATGCTGAAAACTGTATGCAAACTATCCCATGGAAACAGCATAATCCCTGTTGGGTTCAGACACAAAGCAGTTGGGCAGTAAGAACACAACATGACTTCCAACACACAACTATAAATGTGAAATATTGTTGAAGTTCACACACAACCACAAATGTGGTGGACCTCAGATCTCAACATATGGAAAGCTCACACTGGGCATGCTCACACACTTTGATAAATAAGACATATGTCAGGCAACAAGCCATGGAAAGCCTGCACTGGGCATGCTCACACACTTAGGCCATGTCTCAGTATAGCAGTTGGCCACACATATCTGGCATTTGTATGTGTTAAGCCAGGAAACTCCCACAATATAGCAATCTGCCCAGTGCACACAGTTAAATGACAACAGAGACATAAGTAATATAGTGGATCCCTCTCATATTCAAACATCTTCCACAGATACACAAGTTGTTCATAGAAACAGGGAAAGCTATGGCAATAAAGACCTGCAAACAGTTTATCAGCAACAAATATTGTGCATCTGAAACTTACACATATGGGTGTAGAGGTCAATACTAGGCTGTTTGCCCTAGGGAATACATAAGCTTTGCCAGAGTGCATTTGGCATCTGCCTCCCCAGTACAGTAGGCTACTGTGCCTCTGTAAAGTAGGTCTCAGAAGGCACCATTTAAGGCTAGTGTGCTGTGCCTCCATCATGCAGGGACACAGTGGAGATCCCAGGGGTTGAATTTGCAATGTCACATCCATGTGGCTGCAGTTTGCTGGAAGAGGGTTGGCGAGGAGTTATAACATTAATTGGGATTCAATTCCAGACTGAGGGGAGCCTTATCTGCAGTGTCTGGACAATTTCACTGTCAACACTTGCAAGTAACGATTTTGAGGGATTGAAGTGTCTTGCCAATACTGTTCAGAGATGTCCTCCCTCTGTGGGATATTCCTCTGTAATGTATTAGCTCCCTCCTTCTGTTGTACAGCTTATATATGGCTGGTGTAAACCAGACAGGTCTCCTGTTGTGGAGGAGTCTTGGTTTTATTTGAGATAGCATGATCAATGCAAACCTTCCGGATGCTCATAGAATGCATTTGTCAAGGATTCAGCAGAATGGCCTGTATAATCCTCCAGCATGGGTCCTTTGAAGTATTCCACCCCAGTCTTCACAAGTGCAAAGTCTGCTTTTGATAAATACTTTGTTTGCAGTGATTTCCTTGCCTGGGGGTGGGGATGGGATATGGATTTCCAGGGGAAGTTGGTTATGGTCAGATATTAACAATGGTGGTCTACCTCTGGTGTGGAACATAGAGTCCCCATGTTGCTGATGGTCAGGTCCAGTATGTATTCCCCGTTGTGGCTGTGGTTATTGGTCCTGCCATAGCACATGTATTCACAAATTGTAGTGGCTGTAGGGTGATGTAGTTGAGGCCTGAGTAGTTCCCCCACTCAATATTCCTGTACCTGAAGTTAGCCACTGTAATGGTGTATGTGAACACCTTCATATCCTACACTGTTCCCAGGGAAGCCAAGTGTGGTTCCTGGATATGGGAGGGGAGGTCTGAACTGGTTGTGTTGTGTGTTAGAAGTCCTGTGGTCATGAAGCATTGTATAAAACATAACCTGGCAGTGCTGATGTGCATATGTGACCCTGAAGTAGGCGTCTGTTAATGCACATATATGCTATCCCCCATACTGACGGATAGTAATAGATGTACATACCTCTTTCTAAATAATGATGTCAACACCCTATAAATACTGAAGGAGAAGAAACGACACCCACTAATTCGAATAGCTCGCTCCGCTAATGCGTCTCTCTCAAGTGTCATAACATAGTTAGGTAGGGGTTTGAATCCTGCAAATGCTCAGTGTGTGTGTTTGGGGGGGTTAGGATGTGTGCAATTTTCTTGGAAAGAAATGGCCCTTTTGGCAACTGGAAGAACACACAACATGATGTACATTCCTCTTTCGAAAGACTGATGATGTCAGCACCCTATAAGTATAGCAGGAGAAGGGAAACCTCCCAGTAATACGAATAGCGCGCTCTGCTAATGCGTCTCTCTCGAGTGGCATAACATAGTTAGGTAGGGGTTTGAATCCTGCAAATACTCAGTGTGTGTTTGGGGGGGGGGGGTTAGGGTGTGTGCAACTTTCTTGGAAAGAAATGGCCCTTTTGGCAACTGGAAGAACACACTACATGATGTACATTCCTCTTTCGAAAGACTGATGATGTCAGCACCCTATAAGTATAGCAGGAGAAGGGAAACCCCCCAGTAATGCGAATAGTGCGCTCTACTAATGCATCTCTCTCAAGTGTCATAACATAGTTAGGTAGGGGTTTGAATCCTACAAATGCCATATGTGTTTTTGTCACACAGTTAGTCAATGTGTGGTGGGTGTTGCTTTTATTATTGTATGACATATATTATAGCAGTAATTTCAATGCACACATGAGGTATGTATGTGCCACATAGAGATATGTACCTGTGACCTTAAATAGTTCCTATGTGTGAAGCCTGCTTCATGTGAATACATGGAATTTGCATTACACAACTTTTTCACTGTGGTTTTCTGTGCAGGGGCTGGGGTTGGTATGTGAATATAATGAGATTACTCTATGGTGTTATCTTACCAGTGAGGGATACACTTCTGGTCTGGAGCATAGAGTCCACATGTTGGTGATGATCAGGTGCAGTATGTTTTCCCCTCTTGTGGGAGTGGTAACAAGTTGTTCCATAGCATTTGAGTGTATGGATTCTAGGAACCTTTTGCATAGGGTGTTGGAGCTACAGTAATGCTCTCAGTCTATGTGTGGGTAGATGCAGCTGCCCAATATAATGTTGTTTGGAGACACCTTCATATATATATTCATGTGTTCTTAAGTAGGCCAAGTGGGTTACCTGTGTTTAGGAGGGTGGTCTGTAGCAGGCTATGAACTGGAAGTCAGTTTAACCCACTGTTAGTTGCACGTGGATAGTCTGTGATGCTTCATGCTGTGGCAACAACCTGGGGGTATGGATATCCTTGACATTTATTGAGACTCACCCTCCTTTCATAGTTAGTTCCGTGTTTTGGGGCTGTCAAGCATGGTATGAGGTGTAACCTGGTAGTGCTAGGGTGCTCTTGGGAGCCTTGAACTTGTTTTCTATTACTGCACAGATATCAACATTCTCCATGCAGAGTAGAGTTTGGACTGCATGCATCTTGCGGTTTACATGTCTGGCGTTGAGTATCATTACTTCCATTTTCTTATCCCCTGTACTACCCATGTAGGTGGCCTTGTGTTTACATGTCCATCACTGAGTATCATTACTTCCATTTTCTTATCCCCTGTGCTACCTGTGTAGGTGGCCTTGTGTTTACATGTCCATCATTGAGTATCATTACTTCCATTTTCTTATCCCCTGTGCTACCTATGTAGGTGGCCTTGTGTTTACATGTCCATCACTGAGTATCATTACTTCCATTTTCTTATCTCCTGTGCTACCTATGTAGGTGGCCTTGTGTTTACATGTCCATCATTGAGTATCATTACTTCCATTTTCTTATCCCCTGTGCTACCTGTGTAGGTGGCCTTGTGTTTACATGTCTGGCATTGAGTATCATTACTTCCATTTTCCTATCCCCTGTGCTACCTATGTAGGTTGCCTTGTGTTTACATGTCCATCATTGAGTATCATTACTTCCATTTTCTTATCCCCTGTGCTACCTATGTAGGTGGGTTTGTGTTTTCAGCCTTACCACCAGAATGCCAAGATGTGCAGACATTACACTTTTATAATTAATAGTGGTGTATAAAAAACTCCAATGACAATCACACTGTTAATACATCAGGCATGCTGGGATATACCCACAATGATATCATTACACTGTACTGTTAACAACATGATAATAATACTACAGTTCTATGTAGTCACCCTGTCACACAGTCAGTGGCACACTCATTGAACCTCACATAGTTGGTATTGCAATGAGTACATGTGTGTATGCATTGTGTCATAGGTAGGTAGTATGCTATTGGCCCTGGGCCTACAGCAGCATACTGTTAGCAACCTTCAACTACATATGTATGTCCAGCCTTCTCTCTCTCTCTCTCTCTCTCTCTCTCTCTCTCCTCCAATGATATTATTGCATGTGTGGGAGTACAGGCTGCTTTTGTAGGTATCTGCACATGTGCATGTGATGGCCTCTGCACCAATCTCTCTCTCTCTCTCTCTCTCTCTCTCTCTCTCTCTCTCTCTCTCTCTCTCTCTCTCTCTCTCTCTCTCCTCCAATGATATTATTGCATGTGTGGGAGTACAGGCTGCTTTTGTAGGTATCTGCACATGTACATGTGATGGCCTCTGCACCAATTGTTAGCCAGCATTTACTAATTGCATGCAGCCTGCTGTGTGGTAATTGCAGTTCTCACTGTGATTTCAGGACAGTGCTATAAAATGTTAGGTTAGGTAGGCATAGCCCTTTCAGTTTTTCAAGGTGGGGACCATGCTGGTTTGCTGTGGACACTGTTCTGTGAGTGTAAAGGTTGGTATGTCTCTCATATCTAAGGCTGTGTTGTAGGCACTGAAATGTATGTTGTAATGAAACCTGATTGTTGCTTCTTCCAGTTCATTCTTCTCAGTGTGTATGTTAACTGAAACCTAATAATACTAATACTGTTTACATGGGACTTGTGGATTAACTGGTATACAACAGTAGCTCTTGACTTTTTTTTGCTATGGCTTCACTATTTAGCCTTTACATTCAGCCCTTGAAGGCCTGCTAAGTGTCTTTACTGGAATGTGTTGCTATGGCTTTCCTATTTTACATTTACATTCACTCCTTGTAATGCATGGTATGTTTCTTTCAGCAGCAATTCCTTATATGTTTGGTGTGGTTTGGTGTTACTGCATGCAGTCTGGTAAGGCCAAGGTGTGGGGTTTGACACCTACAAGGGTATCTTATTTTTCTGCTGAGCAGTAGTGGGGCCTTGTACTTTGTACTAACAGTTATGAATACCAGGCACATGCAGTGCTTGTAAACTGCTATACTGTCCTTATTTTATTAGATGGCTACATCCTTTGATATTTCTGGGTTGTACTCCTACATGAGGGTGTGCTTGTGGGAGCAATTGTACAGCTATTCACAGAGTGTGTGACAGCAGACAGAATGATATGCCTGTGAGTTTCTGACACTTGCAGGCCTCAGATACTCTCAGGTATATATTTTAGCAGCCTCGGGGAATGGTACATATCAGTGGGATACACCCGTGATATATTTCAGATATTCTGTAGTTGTGACTGTGGGGTAATTTGAGCATATGTATTACTACACCATTTCTGACATGCAAGTAGTGTGTACTTTAACTAATTGAGAGTTACCATTACGTGGGATTCCACACCTTTCTGCCTACTGTTAGTACATTTCACAGGGAGTCAGTGGGGCACAGTTAACATTTGTTTGCAAATCAGGAACATCCCTGTAAATCAGTCACAGTTGCGAGGTCTGGCCTCTTACCTATTCAAATATGGTGATGTTTATCCTGCTATGATAGTGTGTGTGGTTTGCAAGGTGCTACTGTCACATTATTACCTACTAGCATGGCTGTTTCTCTTATCACACTAATGTAATGCAATTCCACAAGAATTGCCAGTAAAGATACAAGAAAAGCTTTGTTTAATAGCCTTCCTATATTCCCTTTACATTCAGTCCTACTATTTCATGATATATTGCTTTCAGTACAAAGTTCTTGTATATCAGTCATGGCTTAGTGGTAAGTCATACAGACTAGTGTTTCCAAGGTCCTGGGTTCGGGACTGACAGAGGGATTTTATTTTGCTGCTGAGCAGACTACAGGCCTTTTAAGCAGTTGTAAGCGGGTTAGCACTGGTTTGCGTGGTGCTCACGCATGCGCACTGTCACTTAGCTTCACACACACACACTTAGCTAAGCGCACACAAGCGCACACCCGCTGACTACTGCTTAAAAGTGCTTACTCTCGCGCACACCCACGCTAATTTCTTTGAAAGAAAAGAAAATGGGGAGATAGGAAAGTGGTGAAAAAGGGGGCACAAAGAGGGTAGGACAGTAGAAAAACAAGCTCAGGATTTGCAGGAAGGATGTTGGAAAGGCCCATAGCTGCCCATTTCTTTATCAGCAACAGCTGTGCATATGTGTGTAATTTGGTGTGAAATTTGAAACCTTCCACCCCTGAGAGAGGGGTGAGGACAACAAAATATGTTGTACAGCCAATTGTAATTACCAGTTGACATGTCCAGCAGACATGTCTGCAAAATGGGCAGCTATGTATGGGGCGTAATTTTTTTGTGGGAACTGTCATGGCTTAGTGGTTCAGTACTTTGACTATGATGCACAGTATCCTGGGTTTGAGCCTGGGCATTGCTTTCTTTTATTTTACTACTGTCTAGACAGGCTAGGAGGTGTGTCTGTGTAAAGGTGGCTTTGATACAGCTTGCTCAACATTGCCCACCGGTAAGCCGGTTGGCGCAATGCGCAGCTCCACGCAAATGGGTTACTCTGGTTAACGAGTTATTTGGCTATGAGCACGCATATTACGCTGTGTGAAATGTTGCTCAACTACTGGCACACAGTTTCAGCGTATTAAAGCACTGCTCAACTCCGGGCACTCATATTACACCTGTTAAACCACTTCTCACCTGCGGGCAGTCATACTCAACTTGTTAGAGCGCTGCTCAGCTATGGGCACTTGTAAAATTTTTTTTTTATTGTGTCAGATTTCTTCAAAAATACATGGCCCATTTCATTACATTTTACTTAAATTATAGTTATATATATATATATATATATATATATATATATATATATATATATATATATATAGATATATATATACATATATGTCAGGGGATTGTTTTGTGCTTATTTCACTAAAAATATAAAATGATGTTGTTGGGGCTCGAACCGTGACTACCTCCTTTTTGGCCAATGTCTCTACCACTACGCTATTGCTACTTGGCTTAATTTGCATATTTAGATCTTATATGCTTTTTCAATGACTGCTAACTGTGGCTGAGCGAAGGGCACACACGCGCAAACGAGCGAATTACGGGCAAACATTTTTGAATTTATAAAAAAAAAAAATTAAACTGCTGATTTTTACATTTTACATTACAGTTGGGTTTATAGTCTGTGGGGGCATGTTTGGTGTTGTGTTTCTTGACATTTCCGCGGACTCGCTCGTGGGTGTTTACTTTCAGGACTGTGACTCTTCTGGGGGCGTGTCCCTTTGCAGAACTTGCTGTGCGGACACGCCCCCTACTTTCCTACATGGACCGTGTTAGCCTAGGGTGTGATTCAGCATGCCCTCATGAATATGCATGGCATGCTGACGTCACACCGTTTAACTGCAGCCTCCGTGTAAGTCATATTAACTTTTACATGGAGGTTTCGTGAATCCTGCCCTATGTTTTTGCATGGGAGACAAGCACCCCTGTACCCCCCACCCCCTATATTACATATCTGAAGGGGACCCCCCCCCCAAAAAAAAAAATATATATATATATATATATATATATATATATATATATATTGTTTTTCAGAGGATCTCCATTATTATTCTCACATTTTCAATGGGCACCCTTTCTTTCTGAAACTCATCTAATTCTAAATGGCATGTCAAGCCACTCTAGCAAAGTCTCTGCACAAGATTATTCATCAATGGTTTCACTCATCATTGATTACAATATGGCTCTCGTTTGAAACGCTGATGTTCAAAATGCCAAGCCCCCCTCCCCAAAAAAGACACTGCCCCCCAGAAAATTCCAAATATCCACTTTTCTCCTTTAATCTTTTGTTTTGCAAGAGAATAAGTATACCCTGCACCCTGCTATGTGAGGGGCAAGCCCCCCTGTAAATTTATATATACCAACACTGGGATTGCAATACCACAGACAAAAGGGCATATTTCAAGAAACAGCAATCTTGGACTTACTATATATAAGGCTGCATTTTTGAACAGTCTCAACATTGGATTCATGTCGACTCATCAAAGGTAATCTGATGAACAGAAAACAATGAAAATAGTTTATCAAAACCACCAGTTACAAACAGCTCAACATTTTTTTGCACTCGTTCTTTTGCATTCGCTGAAATTATATTCAGTCGCACAACATGCTGCCCTCAACATTCTAAGACTCGCATTAATTAGTCGGCATTAACCATACAAAACTGCATTTTGTAATGTTTGAACAAGCTGCATAAGAGAACAATAAATTTCAATAAGTCTAATAGTTTTTTTTATTAGAAAAATTAAAGGACTAGTAAACATGAACTATTCAGAAGGCCTTTACAAACTGTCACTATAGTCATTTTTTAAGAGATGTCCTCTGTTTGGTCTGTAAGGCACTGTCTGCTCTGGTTCTGTTTGAAGGTCTAGGTATAGAATACAGTGCTGGAAGAACACACACTAGAATGAGGAAGCAACAGTAAAAATAAATACCAATAACAGAAAAAATTGACAGATATATTACACACAGCCTTCCATGACTGTGGACTCCACTTCTTATTCTCCGTAGTTATTAATGTCCTACAAAAATAATCATTATATGTGTATATGAAGTAGAAAGTGTCACCATGGGATTATGGCAATCAAGTTTCTTGTAGAGATCAGATCAATAGCTTAACAAATAAATATCTGAGATACACATACTTTTGTTTAGAAAGGAAATATAATTAACCAAAAATCCATTCATTTTCTGAATCACTTGACCTAGTGAGGGCCACAATGGTAGCAAACTGAGAAGGACAGACCATCTTTCACTTTCTTTCACTTTCCTCTGCATCAGTCTCCTGTACAACTTGCAGAATCTCCTGAATTAGTGACATAATCTCTCTGCTGCCTGGGTCTGTCCTAGAGACCCCACACACACACACTTGGCCATACCTGGTATACCTCTCACTAGAGTCACTAGTAAGGCATCCTCCTCAGATGTTGAAGCCACCTAAGCTGACTTTTCTCAACCGAGAACATCTTCCTGATTGCAAAGCTCCTCACTTTGTGATAGAGATCGAGTCTATTACTTGTGCAAAGAAACCTCATTTCTGTTGCTTGCATTTATGAACTTATCTATATGGACACTATCCAACATGTATGACTATATAGATGAGGACTGGGGACTAGAATTAAGCAATAACCCACTGCTGGGCATAGGTAATGTTGGATATACCCATGGTCAGTGTGGTTTGATCAAACAAAATTATCCAGGAGTTGGTTATTGCTTTTATACTATATATATTATAAATTGCTTACTTTTCTTAAATGATGGTTTTTGTATAATGGTGCCATAGTGTTCTTCCACATTGCTTCCCATTCTTTCATTTTTTCTGATGTACTGCACATGCATATGGGAGTTATTTTTTTCCACGCTTGCACAGTACTTCAGTGCTATAAAAGAGAAGCAATGGAGAAAAAAGAATCTCCTTTGTTGATTTGTTTTTGGGGAGGGCAGTCCTGTTCTTGCCAGCCCCCAGCACAGAGTTCATGCTAGAAACCTGGACAACATAGTCACTTATTTTATTGTTCTTATAAAGTTAGAAAGTTGCTTGAAGGAGAGGTTTTCTGTAGCATACCAGTGGTCTTTTATAAAACTAGTTTTTTTTGTGTGTGGAAAAAAAACAAAACTATGAGCAAAACTCAGGACATTCAGTGAAGATTCAGAGAGTTGAGAGGTACAAGAGTCTGCCAAGATTTAAGGAGGGACAGCCCAGACATACAAGGACAATTGGGTACATTTCTGTTTCTTTACTTTTGCAGAATGTACTTGATTTTTGTTTTATTTTGCTCTGCCCTCTGTAGCATATTCCAAAAGCAAAGTCTGTCCACTCAGTGGTACTTTATCAACCGGACTTTTTTCTGTTGGCATATGCTTGATTTACAACAGACACACTGGATGGGTTGCCCAATCAGAGTGCATGTTTTTGAATAAGAATGACCCGTTATTGTTTAACTATTTATAAAGTGAGATCTTTTGCCTATAGCTGAACTGACATTCACAGTCCTGTACAACATCTGAAAAATTGCTATTACTTCATCCATCTGCTGGTTCGTCTCAATCTTTCTACCCTTATTTGTGAACATGACCTCAACATACTTCAACTTCAAGCCTGCAAACAGCTACTTTCCACTCATTTGCAAAGAACACTCCCCTCTCTTTCAGATGAGAACGACTTTTGAACTGGAATTTTTGATTTCCGTTTTACTTACTTAGCACTCAGAAGTAGCTACGCACGTGGATGCTGTAAATCCCAATCAGTTTAAACAAAGGTGATAACACCAGTGCAAACAACAACAATGCAGCCCTCTTTTCCTCATCTTGGATATTCCCTGCACCTTGATATCATGTCCATACAAGTCATAAAAGGAATTAGGACACATACTTATTAAAGTCCTTTTCTCACTTTGAATATATTTGGCCTGCCTAACATTCAGGCACAACCCTTTCACTACAGATATTGTAGCTGTATGGGAAACACGAGCAGAGCTAGAAGCCTGTATGGATGGAGTATGTCCAAGTTATTCCTAGGCATGTTTTCATCTACCTCTTCCAGCTCCATAAAATATATGCAAACAAGTCTGGCAAAACTTCCATGACCCTTTCAGGACCAGTGCAAGGACAAAGAGTTAATCCCCTGCAGCACATGCAGCATTTATTTCTTATTGTCTTTCCTGAATCAGAGATTGACATGTAATATTATATTTCCATTACAGCTTACTGGAGCAGGCTTTTACAAGGAGCCTGAAAATGTCATCGTTCTATAATTTTAGTACACACCCTGCCTTTGCTTTTTGTAAATGGAGACCACCACCCTAATTTTGCCAGTCAGGTAGTACTGTCATAGGGTGGCATGCTGGTGCAGCAGTTAGTGTTGTTGCCTCACAGCAAGAGGTTCTCTGGTTTGATCTTTGGCTGGGGTGCCTTCTGTGTGGAGTCTGCATGTCCTCCCTGTGGTCGTGTGGGTTTCCTCTAGGTGCTCCGGTTTCCTCCCGCATCCCAAAGATATGCTGCAGGTGGATTGGACACTCTATATTGGCCCTAGGCGTGCATGTGTATGCCTTCTGTGGAAGGTTGGGCACCAGGCTGGCAACTCGACAATGTAAAACTCCACTGCCAATCATGAGCGGACAGGTGATCTGCTGTGGTGACCTCTAACCGGGAAAAGGCGAAAGAAGAAGAAGAAGAAGGTAGTACTGTCATAATTTTCTATCCAGCATTGAAAAACATGTTAACGAGGATACCTCCAACTCCTAGTTCCATTAGGATTTCTCTCTCTCTGGATTTCATCTTTTCCTGCAATCTAGTCACCTTGGAAATGTTTAGTTGTCACAATTACTTCGTCTAACAAAATAAATAAAATAGCATCAATTGCTTCTATTGCTACATCATGAATTAAGACATATCCACAGAGTTTTGAAGTTCTTTCAAGTATCCTGTTCATCTAAATGCTTGGACTGTGACATTATCAGGTTAGGTGTTTGACTGTCCCTGCAATATTTACAGCTACATTGTCAGGAGCACTGCACACATCTTTCAGGTCGTCATTCACAAATGTGCCTAAGATGAGGACAAGGCAGAATAATATACAAAATGCTGGTATTATCATTATTCGTTCTAATAATCAGACAGCATCACACACAGATCCATAGATTCACAGATATTCCAGCCTCATGGCCATTGTTGTCTTGCCAGTGCCCTCCCTTAGGTCACACAAGCTTCCTTCAGGACAGCCATACCTCTCAATCCTGGAATAAATTTTTGGATACTCATCCAGTCATCCAGCTTATGATTAAAAGCAGTTGCTCTACTTAACATGCAGCAGAAGTTTATTCCAGAGGTTTGGGAGGTGATATCACTCCACAATGTTTTATTTATATGTTGGTGAAGATTTAGGTCTCTGGCTGTAGTATTGGTGGAAATACTGATCTTACAGAGAAACAGGAGATCCAGGGCAATCACGTCTACAGTGGCACAGTAAGCAAGATAGATATCTCTATTCAAAAGTCTACAAAACACAGAGTAAAGGCATAGAAGTTCCAGTTTTTCTATGTAGCTCAGAGACTTTAGACCTGTGATCTTTTTGGTTAGTAACATTTGAGGTAATTCTTATTGTTTGATATGTTTAGTGAGATCCAGAAGAAAGTTACCAGGATACACACACATGGACACACACACACACACACACACACACACACACACACACACACACACACACACACGCACACACACGCACACACATGCACACACACGCACACACGCACACACACGCACACACACACACACACACACACACACACACACGCGCGCGCGCACACACGCACACACACGCACACACACACACACACACACACACACACACACACACACACACACACAATGTTCACCTATTAGTGCATGGTGGCTGAGTGACTTACATGGCATGGTCAAGAAGCAGTAATGCAGATTATAATTTATTAGACCCTGGAAACTGGATCCTAGCATGTGAAAGGCTACTTCCTTGATAGGAAGGAAGCCCAAGATTGTATGCAAAGTTGAAAAGTCCTAACAGATATAGATGGACTTACCTTAACACAGAATATGGCTTTGTGAAATCGACTCTTCTCTACTCGGTAGTTGATCCTCAGCAGAAGTCTTGGATGGTTGTAAGGATACTTACAAATTCTTGGTTATGTGCCATACATCTGAAATGCACGTTAGTAAGAGAGCCCAGTGAATGTGAGTTACAGAAAGGAAACATGTGCACGCTGCTTGGGCACATGTCCCTAGGTGTTCAGAGTATCAAGCTGTCATGGAGATATGACATGTTATAATGTTATATGTTATAATGGATAGTGATTGTATGATATATCCTAGTGACTTACCAGTTTTACAGTGAGTCCTAGTCCTCAATATTCACACAAAGAATGACAGAGATACCTGCGTGGGGGCAGGTCTGAGTAGAACGGGTTACCTGATAGAACCAGAATGGGGAACCATTACTTGATTTCTGTATTAGTTACAGACTATCCCTAATAAACATCACATTTTAACATAAGACTGCTTAGAAACATACTTGCCATTTAAATATCTTTGACCAAAGTTTCATGGTTGACTTTATACTCATATTTTCAAACTGAAGTCCAGACCTGCTGGCTACTTAGGACAATAGAG